>NC_073347.2:16684393-16987424 GCF_027580225.2 Misgurnus anguillicaudatus | reverse complement strand
AAGAGAGTGAAATCTGGAGCTACAAAAATATACAGTATGTGGAAAATAATCTGTTTTTTAACCATAAACCACGCAAAGACATTGTATTATACCAAATACACAAAATAACCCTGTTTTTTGCCATGAAATAGGTGCTCTTTAAATGAATAATCAGTCTGATCTCAAGAAAATTTGTACATATTTTATGAGTTGGCTAATTCGTACAAAGTGAATCGTACAAAAACATGATTATCATAAAAAAATAACGATACCCCGCATCTAGCCCCAATGTCACAGGGGCAAAAGCAATTAAACAAAAATGCACAAATGTGGTCATTCTAATTAATATGGATTAGCCACTTCATTAAATATGTACGAACTGCCATGAGATAAATTTGGAATAGTTCACCCAAAACTAAATTTTATTTTGTCATGATATGAAGGTGAGTAAATGATAAAAGATCGTTCATGTTTGGGTGAAATATTCCTTTAATGTTGACATTTTAAAGTAAATAATAAAGCAGTTGACAATAAGAATGACAATATCATTCTAACAATATAATTTCTATCTCTCTCTGGCAGGGTGACTCCGGTGGACCTCTAACTTGTGAGAGGAATCAAACACATTATATATATGGCGTAGTAAGCTGGGGGGACAGCTGTGGAGAGGAGGGCAAGCCTGGGGTCTATACCAAAGTCATTAAATATGTGGACTGGATTAATAAAAAAATCGCTGGAAACTAGCATTTCTAAAAACAGTTAACTGACGCAATAATTTGTTCTTATGTACACTGATATACCTGACATGCTTTGAGCATACAGAGCACGCATTTTATTAAATCATTTAAGATTCTTCATATGATTCCTATGAATTAATAAAATCTGTGTGTGATTATGGACCATGCTCATTAAGTTTTGTAAAACGTGAAGAGAAAATATTTACTCTGTTTGTACAATCCCATTCCAGTTTGAACCTCTACAAAAATTAACAATGGTATTAGTACAATTAAAACTATGGTTATTAAAGTTGTCAAACCATGTGACCACACCATAAATTTACAATAGGTTCCCATAGGCATGGCTTTTGTAGTATAGCCATGTTTTTTTCAAATGTTAATCAATACGCCAAAAACATACCTACTCGTAATAATAAATTATGTGCAAGCAGTCACTATTCAAATATCTTCCAGCTATATTGCTTTTTGCCCTGCTTAGCTACACTATCCACATAATACCACGATGATGGATAAAATCATGCCTGTTGTAACACTTAACAGTGTTATTTTTATATATAAAAAGATTTTCTGGTTTAGAGTGCTGTTTAAATGAACCAAATTCTGCATTAAAAAGTTTCGGTAACACTTTACTTAAAGGGGTATTCATAAGACTGGCATGACACCTTCATAATCATGACATGACTCGTGTCATGAACATGAAGGAGATTTCTGTCATTAAATCTCATTTGTTCAATTATGTGATTTTTAATGCAAAGATGACATTGTTTGAATTGTCTTTGTTATGACAACTTGACCTAAACCAATATATCATAACTTGTCATAAATCAGTCATAAACATGACATAGCATAATAATTATCGAACTTACCTTTATGGGTTAACATTACATTAAACTGTCATTTAAATGTCATTAAGTGTTAATATTTTGTCAAATAATTTTATATACCTTAACAATATGCAACAGACACGTTAAAATATTACACTTAACTTGTATGTGTACAATACATAAAAACGGACAACTAACAGAACATGTTCTTCAAAACATTTAATCAATTAAATTTAATGTTATTAACTTTGCAGCAATATGGACCCAACGCTGCATGGCTTAACCATTATTGTACTGTTTTCATTTAATTTTAGTTGAATCGGTCTCCAAATGCAATAAAGTATCATTTTATCAATTTATAATTATTAAACACATGTGAGAAAAACATTATGAACTAAAGAATATTCATGATGTTGTTATAAAACCATTAACACTTAATGACATTTTAATGACAAATTATATTTGTGCCACGGTAGTTGAGGTCAAGAAAAATATTGATGATGTGTTATAAAACTATATGACAGGCTATAAACACTTAAAGAGTACTAAACCCTAATCCAACTTTTTTTTAGTTACTGATCTGTAAGAATGATGGTTTATTACTGTTCATTGATTTTAGTACGTTTTTTGACATTTGGATATAAAGTGTTTCAATACTACAATATATGGTGTAAAAACGTCTGAGTGCTGCCCTCTTCAGGTTGAACGGTGGCTACTGCAGTTGAATTTTCCTATTGGATGTTGGGTCCAAAAAATGACTCGTGACGTAAGCAGTTTCAAGCTTACCATGCCCTTGTTACGATCTCATCACACACTTGGTACGAGCTTAGGTCATCCCCTCTATCTCTGTTGGGATCTGCCTACTTTTCTTTCATTTTTCAAATATTGCCAGTGGGTGGAGTCAGGCTCTGACCAGGGGTTTAGTTACGCTTTAATGACATTTTAATGACAAATTCAATTTGTATCACTAAAAATGGTCACTTACGTTGTTTGATAATGTCAAGTAAAGTTGTCATAACAAGTTATGATGTATTGGTTATTGTCAAGTTGTCATAACAAAAACATCTCAAACAATGTCATCTTTGCATTAAAAATGACATAACTGAACGAATCTCACTTAATGACAGTTGTCATAAATGTGCATAAAATCTCCTTCATGTTCATAGCACATGATTTTGAATGTGTCATGTCAGTCTTATGAACACCCCTTCAAGTAAAGTGTTACCAAAGTTTCTTATGAAAAAAAGAAATGTTACAACACAGCTATAGCAAAGCTAAACAAATAGTATAACTGTAATTTTCACTTCTGGCAAACAAACAAACCAAGTTACTCAGAAATGTAATTGTGAACGCAGACAAACTTGTGCAACAGTAACAACTACAGTACTTCTACACACGTACGTAAGAAATAACCCATGCCGTATTTAAAAAATGTTATGATTGACAGATTTTAATAGGTCTCGCGTTTGTCCCCTGAAGATCGTGACCTGGACACAATGCCAAATGTAGAGCATCTGTAAATGTTCCAGTACAGAATGAGTACAGTGGTGTCATGCTATCCACTCCTAAAAATGTCACCAGACCTCCATAAAAGCTGCAGAGAATCCCTATCCGCCGAAAGCATGTTGAAATGGGTAAAGGATGGGCGGTACCTCCATGCCAGGCATTGTAGTCTCCATCAAAATACTCCAGACACCAGGAATCAGCATGTCGGCCTAACCAGCAGTCCTCCTTTTGACCTTTTCTTGAGATGGAAGGGTAGGTGAGACCCAGCTCCCAGTATAACTTCTCACTAACATCGACCTCCCAATAATGGCGACCTGAGTCCCAGCTCTGAAGGCTAAGAACGTTAAGGGTGGTGTCAAAGCGTCCCTTGTCCTCGGGGACATCCTGCCATACATCTGTAAAAGTGGCACAGTCCCCTGCAGATGAAATAATCAGCTTTGGGTGGGCAGTGGTGGGATCTAAGATCACTTCTGTGGAATCTGCACAATTAAGATGGGATGAAAGGAATTAAAACCTGTTTTACCTGCAAGAATGCTTTTATATTGCATATAACACATACTGAAACCTTCTGCTTTGTGCCTAATGTCAAATCACAGGGCTGATTTTTGTGAAAATGCACTTCACTTCCACTTTTTTTCGACTGCTTACATGTTTTGGTCATTTGTGACTCTGCCTGTGAAAACCCAGCTAAAGTAATTTTTATATAAAAACATCCTACACAATGTATTGGTTTATGTCAAGTTGTTGTCATAACAAAGACAATTTAAACAATGTCATCTTTGCATTAAAAATCACATAATTGAACAAATGACACCTAACGACAATTGTCATAAATGTGCATAAAATCTCCTTCATGTTCATGACTGTGTCATGTCATGATTATGAAGGTGGCATGTCAGTCTTATGAACACCCCTTCAAGTATATCTTTAATACTGACTAAGTAAGGCCATGTTAAAGATTGAAAATAAAGTGAAAGCAGTAAGTAAAACACATGGATTTCACAGGCGACTGCTTATATATATGCTTAAAAATTATCGACAGGACCAGATGAGCAGTTTCCAGGACAGGGTTTTAGAATCCAGGACTACGCCTTAGTTACAGTGAGGAAAATAAGTATTTGAACACCCTGCTATTTTGCAAGTTATCCCACTTAGAAATCATGGAGGGATCTGAAATTGTCATCGTAGGTGCATGTCCACTGTAAGAGACATACTCTAAAAAAAAAATCACAATGTATGATTTTATAACTATTTATTTGTATGATACAGCTGCAAATAAGTATTTGAACTTGAGAAAGTCAATGTTAATATTTGGTACAGTAGCCTTTGTTTGCAATTACAGAGGTCAACTTTTCTGTAGTTTTTCACCAGGTTTGCACACACTGCAGGGGGGATTTTGGACCACTCCTCTACACAGATCTTCTCTAGATCAGTCAGGTTTCTGGCCTCTCGCTCAGAAACATAGAGATTGAGCTCCCTCCAAAGATTTTCTATTGGGTTTAGGTCTGGAGACTGCAGGCCACGCCAGAACCTTGATATGCTTCTTACAGAGCCACTCCTTGGTTATCCTGGCTGTGTGCTTCAGGTCATTGTCATGTTAGAAGACCCAGCCTCAACCCATCTTCAATGCTCTAACTGAGGGAAGGAGGATTTTCCCCAAAATCTCACAATACATGGCCCCGGTCATCCTCTCCTTAATACAGTGCAGTCGCCCTGTCCCATGTGCAGAAAAACACCCACAGAGCATGATGCTACCACCCCCATGCTTCACAATAGGGATGGTGTTCTTGGGATGGTACTCATCATTCTTCTTCCTCCAAACACGTTTAGTGGAATTATGACCAAAAAGTTCTATTTTGGTCTCATCTGACCACATGACTTTCTCCTAAGACTCCTCTGGATCATCATAATGGTCATTGGCAAACTTAAGACGGGCCTGGACATGTGCTGGTTTAAGCAGGGGAACCTTCCGTGCCATGCATGATTTCAAACCATGACGTCTTGGTGTATTACTAACAGTAATCTTGGAAACGGTGGTCCCAGCTCTTTTCAGGTTATTGACCAGCTCCTCCTGTGTAGTTCTGGGCTGATTTCTCACCTTTCATAGGATCATTGAGTCCGAGGGAGATTGACAGTCATGTTTAGCTTCTTCCATTTTCTAATGATTGCTCCAACAGTGGACCTTTTATCACCAAGCTGCTTGGCAATTTCCCCGTAGCCCTTCAGCCTTGTGGAGGTGTGCAATTTTGTCTCTAGTGTCTTTGGACAGCTCTTTGGTCTTGGCCATGTTAGTAGTTGGATTCTTGCTGATTGTATGGGGTGGATAGGTGTCTTTATGACCTTAAACAGATGCATCTAATTTAGGATAATAAATGGAGTGGAGGTGGACATTTAAAAGGAGACTAACAGGTCTTTGAGGGTCAGAATTCTAGCTGATAGACAGGTGTTCAAATACTTATTTGCAGCTGTATCATACAAATAAATATATATATTGTGATTTCTGGATTTTTTTATTATGTCTCTCACAGTGGACATGCACCTATGATGACAATTTCAGACCCCTCCATAATTTCTAAGTGGGAGAACTTGCAAAATATCAGGGTGTATGTACTGTATATTAGGACATTTAAGTAGTTTTTACGACCTTAGACCAAACAATGGCACTGATATATGTTAAGATATGTTAGTGCAAGATGTTCCTAAATTAAGACAGGTCAAACATTCATTTTAGTCTGGGACTCGGATAAGCCCTGTCCTATATGTGTTATGCACAACAACTCACAGGTCTTCAGCAACCTCTTAGCAATAGGTATCTGAGAACGGATAAACAGCAGTAGATTGTTGGTTAGGCCCAGTAGCTGATCTGCTTTTGCCTCATCAAGCTTTACCAGACCTGGGTCTGTCGTTCTTAGCAGTTCCTGTACCCTGCCAATAAAACAGAGATCAGCACTGCAAATAATACCTACCTCTATATATTAAAAAGAAGTTCTACATATAATCTGTGGATTTTCCCAAATCATTTATATATTATTCAGAATTATTCAGCACAAAAGAATAAAAACAAACTTAAAAAAGCCTACAAGCCAGCAAGCTTGTGCAGTTTTTCATAACTACAAATAAACATGATCTCTTATGAACAAGATTAATGCCAATGTAGATAAGATGTGCTGTCAGTCAAAGCATGGTCATAAAACAATTTTCTCTTTGATTGATTTCCAAAAAATATAGTTTAAACACATTAATATCAGTATTTAAGTAAGTGTGAAAAATGTAAGTATGTATGAAGCATGCACTGAAAGTCTTGCTTTGATATTTTGATTGACAGCCATAGTCATCATTTACTTTTAGTGTATAATAAATGGCAGCTTGGAAATTTAGCTGTAATCCCAAAGTCTAAATGAATAGGCTTTTTTGCAAGGGAACCAGTATCCCGCTTACTTCCGGGTTAGTCTACAAAAATACGCATCCCTGCGGCACTCACAGAGGGCTTCTAAATATACATACCTGTTGTCAAACATTGTGACCTATAATAGAGAATAAGAAAAGGTAACTATAGTGAGACTGTATTGCCACGGTTAAGAATGTAAGCTGAGTAACATAAATTTTGTGATCACAGCTGATTGGCTGAGAGTCAATGCCATTCATATTTTTAGTTTATTTAAATACGTGAGAACAGTAGTTGTGTGCAGAGCCGGATTAAATAAATGGACTACACTAGGCAGGCTGCATTTTTTGCCCCCCCCCCCATCGAGGTTATTTATGAATTGAAATCTGAAACTTACCAAAGTTACTAATAAAAGTTAATTCACATTTTACATAGCCTAGTCTTTGGTTACAAATTGGTTGTTTGTATACCAAATTAAGTAATGTGTTGTATATTAACCAGTCTATCAGACAATTTTTTGCTAAATTTATTATTTATACGTCATTACACGGCTCTATTAAATGCTATTAAATTCATAGATATGTATAAAGGCTAGATGGCTCGTCCGCGCTGCTGGCCAATGGAGTGCAACGTCCGCATTTTGGCGGCCATCTTAGGACAGGGCGCTCGCTCACTCGTAGCATTGAGTTTTAATGATGCAGGTACTTTTAAATGACCATAACTTGCTTAATTTTTTACCGATTTTCAAACGGTTCGGTTTGTTATAAACGTCAAAGATGTACCTATGACACTGCATACCTATACTAAAAATAAAAAATAAATTCATGAAACATGTTAAAGCATCCAGAATTATAGCCACGTTAATAACGTTTGTAAAAACCCAAACCGTTTGAAAATCGGTAGAAAATTGAGCAAGTTATGGTCATTTAAAAGTACCTGCACCATTAAACTCAATGATACGAGTGAGCGAGCGCCCTGTCGTAAGATGGCCGCCAGGTGATGCCGTTAGGGACTCCGCCTTGAGCCATCTAGCCTTTATACACAGGGCTCTCAAGTTTTATCAAAAGTTTGGAGTGAGATTTCATCTGTTAGGGGAGGAGCCACTTAAATATTTGCAGCAGCGACCCCTCTGCCCCAACCAATTCTCTCAGGTTTTTGGTAGCAGTTAAATTTAATATATTGTTTATAATTGATTAGCACAAATAGAAATTATAACAGTTGGGAAATCTAATTAAAGACAAAGTCATAGAAATTAAATACATTGTTTTATTTCAAAAATACAAATATATAAAAAATTGCCCCAAATGAGCCAACTGAACAGCAACATTGCAGAACTTGCCCTGAGCATACTTACAATACAAGGTGTGTATGTGTGACATCTTTTAAACAGATAAATGCAATGATTAATGTATACATTGGCAGGATATAAACATTAATAAAATAAAAGCCAGAGTATAGCTGAATAGCTAAAAAGAGTATGAATAAAGTATAATTTGAAAATAATGAAATAAATGAAAATGAAATATCTTGTCCTTTCCATTCCCAGGTGAAAAAAATACTATAGTAATTTATAGTAAATACTATAGTGTTTTTGACCCGTACTATAGTAATGTACTTGAATTAATTTGTTGTGGTAATTCTATAGTTGCTGTGATAACATAACAACTATAGTAATATAAACGTATTACTTTATCCAATACTGTACTACATTGTCTACAACTATAGGGTATAATATACTAGAATATACACTACAGATTACTGTAGTATAAACTAAAGAATACTAACGTTAGAGTATTTATTACAGTTTATCAGTTCACTACTATAGTTGATACAGAGTATGCTGTAGCAATCATTAACAAAGTGTTGTAAATACTATAATATACTAAAATTTACTATACTATTAGTATGGTTCAAAAACACTATAGTATTTCCTATAATATTTTTCACCTGGGATTGTTTCAGGTAGCCTCTAGTGTTTAGTACTTTCCTAAAGTTAAAGCTAATTCTGATTGCAAAGCAGTTCGATTTTTTTAATCAATAATAATTTACCTCGGCTATATTTCCCAACAACAGTTTTTATTATCTTTGATCACATTTTTGTGATGTCATCCAAGAATCGTAAAATCAAATTGCTATAAAAAAGAATGCGTTACCTACCGCTTTCATCGGATTCTTCTCTTTTTTTTTTTTTTTTTTTTTTTTTTTTTTTTTTTTTTTTTTTTTTATGATTAAACAAAAAATATACAGAACAGTACAATATATGGAAAAGAGTACATAACATAACATCGTGGGTTACATTACATAAACATAAAAATAAAGATAATTAAGTTAGCTGAAAGGATTGACACCATTGTAGAGTCTTACAAGCAACAGTATTTTTTGAATTCCTCAAGGAAATTAAATATATATCAACATCTTTCTTAAATATGAAAAAAGAGGGAGTTTTCTTTGAGAATTTGCATTTGTGAATATAAAATTTAGCAAGGAGAAGCAGCAGGTTAAGAATAAATTTAAAATGACAAGGGTCTAATCTCATAGTTTCACCAAAGAACACAATTTTTTGGTTTAAACAGAAATTTACAGAAAGAAATCTTTTAACAAAATTTGAAAAGTCAACCCAAAATATTTTGCAGTATATACATTCCCAAAATAAATGAAGGATTGTCTCATCAGCCTGATGACAATCGGTGCACACGGGGGAAATATAATTATTGAATTTAGCAAAGTTATAATTAACTGGGTAGCAGTTGTGTATAATTTTAAAGGAAATCTCAACCACTTTATTAGGTAAAAATATTTTTTCCTTAAGGAGCCAGAAATCTTCCCATACTATATCATCAAATTTATTATTCCAAAAGCTTACGCAAGCAGGTAAAGATATCTGATCTCTGTTAAGGATTGAGCGGATTTTTTTGTTTGATAAACTACTGAAAAGATTTTGATCAACAAATAGATTAGTATTATCAAATATAAAAGAAGAACATAACAGACCTTTAGGGCCAGGATTGACTAAAGGTTTCACACAATCAGGAATTGCCCCAAAAACAATGGCATATTCTCTTGGGGGGACTGGAAAAGAAAAAATTTGCATAAAATGTTCATAAGAGAGCAAGACACCCCTCTCATCTAACAGTTGACTCACTAAAAGTATATTTTTATCAAACCAATTATTTAAGAAAAGAGACTTATTTTTATATTTAATATTTTGGTTGTTCCAGATAAAATAGTTATGTGGAGAAAATTTATAGTTATATATCAGGGACCAGCATATTAAGGCCTGTTTATGAAAACTGGACAAAGTTAAAGGTATTCTGGAAATGTTATAATTGCAACGCAACAAAAAATGCAAACCTCCAACTGAACTAAAAATATAATTTGGGATAATATTCCAAAAAGATGTAGGATTGTTCAGGAAAGATTTTATCCACTTAACCTTGAAAGAATTATTCAAAGTGGAAAAGTCCACTAAGTCAAATCCACCCATTGTCCGATCAGCTATCATAACACTCTTTTTAATTAAATGTTTTTTAGATTTCCAAACAAAGTTTACTATCAATTTGTCCAGCATTCTACAAATCTGCACAGGAACATCCAGAGCCATTGCAGGATAAATAACCCGAGATAATCCATCTGCTTTGGAAAGTAACACTCTACCTGAAATAGACAGATCACGCTGTAACCAAGAATTAAATTTGCGTTGAATAGAAAGAATAAGAGGATCAAAATTCAGTTTTGATCTTCTTTTTTGATCTTTACAGATAATTATACCCAAGTATTTAACTTCAGATTTAATTGGAATGTCACAAACTTTATCATTGGCAGAATCTTTTATAGATAGAAGTTCACATTTGTGAATATTAAGAACTAAACCAGAAGCAGATGAAAAGAGATCAATTATATTTAAGGCTACAGAAACTTGTTCTTTATTTTTAAGAAATAAAGTCGTGTCATCAGCCAGTTGGCTTATTAATATAGAAATACCTTTTAACTCACTAGATTGAATGTGGATGGCTAATAATTGCATAGGAAGCAGAAACAGATATGGCGATATTGGGCAACCTTGACGGATGCCTCTGCCTAAATTAAATCTTTGAGTGGTGCCATGTTGTAATTTAATTGAGGCATTGGCATTATTGTACAAAGTTTGCATTGCATTGATAAAATTGGGGCCAAAACCAAAAATATTCAAAGATTTAAGAATAAAAGGAAACTCAACAGAATCAAAAGCTTTATAAAAATCAAGAAAAAGTAAAAAACCGTCATCAGGGATCAGATCCGAATAATCTAAAATATCAAGAACAAGTCTAATATTGTTTGAGATAAGTCTGTCTTTCATGAAACCCGACTGAAAATCATCTATTATATTATCTAATACACATTTAATTCTTTTAGCAAAAATTATGGCTAGTATTTTATAATCGTTATTTAATAAGCTTATCGGGCGCCAATTATCAAGTAGAGCATGATCCTTTTGAGGTTTAGGAATCAGATTAATAACACCTTGAGTCATAGAACTTGGGAGAGTTCCTTTTTTAAGGCTTTCTAAATACACTTGGAGAAGAAATGGAGAAAGAGAATTTGAGAATTTCTTATAGAATTCTGATGTCAGACCATCATTTCCAGGAGATTTGTTAAGTTTCAACTTGTCGATTGCCTCAGAAACATCTTTTAATTGAATAGGAGAGTCACAAAGACTTTTTCCAACATCATCAATTTTAGAGATACGGTCTGTGTCAAGAGAATTAAAAAATAAATCTAAATTTTGTGGAGAGTGTCTAGAACGATAGAGATTTTTATAAAAGTCTTCACAATGCTTAGAAATGTCTTTATGATCTTTTATAATCACACCATTAATGTTGAGACTATTTATGGAATTAAGATGATTACGCTGTTTTTCTAATCTAAAGAAAAAATTGGAATTTCTTTCACCCTCTTCCATCCATCTTCTCCTTGAACGAACAAAAGCACCCTTTGCTTTACCTATATACAGGTTATCTAATGAATTTTGAAGTTCAGCTAATTCTACTTTTTGAACATTTGATAAGTTTTCAAAGGGGATACAGGAGAGACAGACAATTCTCTTAACAATATTAAGTTCCTCTGATTTATATTGCTTGGCTTTTAGAGATCCAACTTTAAATAACATTAATCTAATATTGTATTTTAATAGCTCCCAATTAGAACTAAAATTATTTTCAGCTTGAGCTTTATTAAAAAAAGAGTTGAATTTTAGAAATTATAGATAGACATGTTTCCTCATCCTCTAATAAAGCAGAGTTTAGTTTCCAATATGAACTATATGTTCTTGAGTAAGATGAGTTATCAAAGGATAGAAAAATAGATTTATGATCGGACAGTGGAGTAGGCAAAATTTCAACCTTATCAACATAATCAGATAGAGAGTCAGATATTAACCAGAAGTCAATCCTAGACCTCAATGAACCAGAGCTGTTAGACCAGGTAAACTGTGAAGCATGAGGATGTTTTTCCCTCCAAATGTCAGTCAGACCAAAACCAGAAATCAGTTCACATAGGCCTGATGATCCATTAGATATTCTAGGTGGTGATCTATCCAAAGAGCTGTTCATAGTTTCATTAAAGTCTCCACCCAAAATAATATACAAATTAGAATATTTAGATTTAAAATAGTTTAAGTGTGTTTCTATTGAATTAAACAGTTTCAAGTTATTTTTTGCATTGTTAAATCCATAGATATTGCAGAGAACAAAAAAACAATCATTTAAGGTAACTAATAGAAAAAGAAAGTGACCTTCAGGATCAGAGATTGTCTCTATAATTTTACCCTTAAACTTGTGCTTTAAAGTTAAGACTCCTGCTGAAAGATTAGAACCATAAGAAGAAAACAAATCATCACCCCATTGTGATTTCCAAAATTTTAAATCACTTGAGTTTGCATGAGACTCTTGTATGAAACAAAAATCAGAGCTAAGAGATTTAGCATACAAAAAAATAGCTTTACGTTTTATATCATTACGTAACCCACGTGCATTAATTGAGTAAACAGAAAGTTTAGGAAACATTAGAACAATATAATACCAGAACTGTAACAAGCGAGTCAGACCATGACAACCTGTAAATAGAAAATTACTCGTAAACAAATAGATTAGGGTCAAATCGAGAGAGAGAACGAAAAAAATGTAAAAAAAATTAAAAATAAATAAATAATAATAAAATAATAATAATAACATATATATTTTTTTCTCTCTTCCTTTTTTTTCTTTCCCTTTGTCCTTTCTTATAAACTGTTAACCTTTCAATGAGGATTTTGAAAATTGAGAGCCGTCATTTAAGTCAAAAACCATGACAAAGGCTGTAACTTAAGTCGAAAATCACAATAAAAGCTGTAACTTAAGTCAAAGACCTTGACGACAAAGGCAGAGCAATGCCACTAGCAATACCACCTAAATCAAATCAATCAGCGACCTCCATGTCTTGCAAAAGAAGTTCTTTGCCATCAACGTAAGCCTTCCCAGCAAGCAATAGCCGTCATTTCAACGTCTCGTTTCAGTATAGACCCGATATAGCCGGGCTGTGTCTAGCCCATATCTAGCCCAAATAAACTTTAATTTGGTTACATGTGGTTTTTGACAAAATACTTTGTGAGATGTATGCTATTTCATCATGTAAGCAAAGTTAACAGCGATTACAAGGTATTTCGTTTCATTTCTTTAAAGTGTTTTATGCATCGTCTGTTACGTAGTCACAATTTAGCTCATAAATAGACCGACTACGAATAAACCACTTTTAGCCCAGAAATAACCATGAATTTAATTACATGTTGTTTTTCCAAAATGATTTGTGAGATGTATGATATTTAATCATGTAAACAAAGTTCAAAGCGATTACGGTATTTTGTTTCATTTCTTTAAAGTGTTTTATGCACCGTCTGTACTTAGCCACTATTTAGCTTACAAATAGACCGACTACGAATAACCTACGTTTAGCCCAGAAATAACCATTAATTTATTTTACATGTGGTTTTTGCCAAATAACTGGTGAGATGTATGGTATTTCATTGTGTAAGCAAAGTTAACAGCTATTACAAGGTTTGTTTCATTTCTTTAAAGTCTTTTATGCACCGTCGTACATAGCCACTATTTAGCTCATAAATAGACCGACTACGAACAAACCATGTTTAGCCCAGAATAACCTTGAATTTAATAAAATTTTGTTTTTGTCAAAATAACTTGCAAGATGTATGATATTTCATCAGGCATGCAAAGACACCAGTGAATTCCAGATGTTTGGTTTTATTTTTCTTATCTGAATCTGCTGTCACGCATAACATTCATTATTGATAAACAAAATGCAGTTACAACTCCGAACCGCTAGATGGCAGCTGCAGTACACAAACACGAGGCCAAATCTCGCGAGAAAGACTTCCGCTGTTTGAAAATCAACACCAGCGAGCAGCCAGGAGGAAAGCAATCTTCCACACTCGTTTGGTCTTGTAAGTGTTTTTATTATTTTATTTTACATGTGTTTAAAATGTATTTACTTCATTTGTTGTTGGAATCGCGACATTCTTGCGGGTAGCTTAACGTTAGAGCAAGTAACCCATGTTTTATAAAACCTAAACAGTACAACCTGCAATGTAATAAAATAGTGGAGGTAAATGTAACAGACGTTAAACTGAAGATTAACATAAGTGATTTGTAGGCTGCTTTTTAGTAACAGCAGTAACTTAGCTAAGTTATCACTGTGTTGCTTACAGTAATGTAGGCAGTTGTGCTTAACAATTATGCATACAGAGATAGATTGAGGGGGAAAGCTATTTTTCCATATGGATTTAACTTACAGGCCTTCAGTTTGTTGGAAAAAAGAGTTTTATTGTGTTAGTGAGGGAAAACTTGCAGGTCAGTGGGCATTAACCTTAGAGGTTGGTAAACACTTGTACACTGAAGCATACATTACTGTACAATTACTGACATATGCATGTGCTATTCAGGTGTCAAAGCTGTGCGAAACTGGAGGGAGAAACTTGAGAGACCATGCCGGAAGAATGCTGGACAGGTAAATTCTATAAACATGCAATATTAATCAGACATTGTGGTGTCAACACAGTCTTTCATGTGGTCACAAAAAAATCAAAACAATATGTCAGTCTGCAACTGTTAACAACATTATCTTTTGTATTTTAGAGTTCCCTAAAATTCATTAATTTCAAAGTTCAACATGAATGGTGGTGGTCCACTGCAGAAGCAAGCATTTGAAAAAAAACATCAGTTCTCAGTTATTAAAGGTAAGTGTGTTTGTATGTAGTTTTAGGCTGAATGGTGTTTCACAAAATAATACTTTTAATATGACATTAGGCTATGTGAGGAGTAATTGACAACAGTCCGGTACTGCCTTATATTTTCTAAATATTAAAAGCCCCAGATTAAATTACTCTTTGCCGATACAACAGTTAACTCACCCATACAATATTGTTTAGTTGTTTTATGTCCATAAGATTGTATTGTGAATATTTTATGCTTGGCATCTTAAAGGAATAGTCTACCCTTTTTGCCATATTAAGCTATGTTATTACCTCAACCTAGACGAATTAATACATACCTATCTTTTTTCAATGCGTGCACTGCACAGTGTGTTGTTAATGTGTTAGCATTTAGCCTAGCCCCATTCATTCCTATGGTACCAAAAAAAGTTTTATTTTGTGGCACCATACTTACTGGTATAACTCCTCATGTAACATTCCTTAAATAGGGAAAACAAGGAAGTGTTTGGTGGCTTCCCTGTTTGGTACCATAGGAATTAATGGGTCTAGGCTAAATGCTAACACATTCACGATGCGCTATACAGTGCACGCATTAAAAAAAGATAGATATGTATTAATTTGTCTAAGTTGAGGTAATAACATAGTTTAATATGGCAAAAGGATAGACTATTCCTTTAAAGGGCAGGGTATTTGATTTTGAAAAATACTAACTTTAGCCTACACCCACCAACCAGAAACACACTCCTATCTCATTAACCAGTAAGACTGACAAAGTGAATAACATTACCAAAATAACCAACATAAACAACTGCTTTTAATCCGAATTAAATGCAGCACGTTTAGAAATTTGAAAAGATAAATATCATTGCACTAATTCGTAAAGGAACACAAACTACATAAGCAACACGTTTCATTAAAATACAATCTGAATCCATCAAAATAGAATCACACTCCATACCTACCTTTCCAAAAGAAACACTGCAACGACCCTTTTAAACCTGTAGCTGTTTCCATCTTGCAGAAAAGCAGTGAAGTTACCAATGTTAATTTGGGTTTTTGCTCTTTGCTCCTCCAGATGTTTTTTTGTTGTTTCAAAATGTTTTTCGTTTTGTAGCTCCTGTGTCAATTCAGCAGGAAAGTTTATTTGATTCTCCCTATTTTTACAGAGCGTGAACAGGGTGTGAAGTGGCATGCAAAACACGTTCACAGAAGAGGGGCAAAAATTTAATGCGTCCAATTAGGCATGGGGCGAAATGAGAATCTGGATGATAACCATAAGCAAAAATACCACGGTGTTGCGGTATTGCCATTGTGACACTAAAATGTGTTATTTTCAAATGTCTGCGTATTAAAACATCAACTTTTCAACTGGACACAATACATTTTATTTTAAACAACAAACAACATTTATGCCAGTTTAAAATAAAGCCTTTAAATGATAATAATCTTTCAGTTGTAAATGTAAACATGAATTCAATTACATGATTTAATTCACTTTGTGTAAACACAGTTCATACATTGAAAACGGTATGTGGTTTTTAAAACCTTGACTCTGAAAATCTCGGAATACCTTTAAACGGTAACTGGCCCATGTCCAAATATTGCATTCGGTTGGGGTTCAATGATTTGTTGAACGTTTTTTGGTCCTACACCTTTTACAGATGACACAAATATATAAAAATACACATTAGACAACTTAACATAGTGATTGCTATCAAGACTTGAGGAGACTTTCAACCAGCATAACTAAAATGCAGATACCCTGCCTTTAAGCCTCTTTTGCTAGTTCCAGAATGTCATTAAACACACGCAGAGAAACATGCACTTGTGTTTGTAGTAATGAGAACGATATGATTACTGTTGTTGACCTGTCAATATTTATATATGACTTTTTCCAAAGAGAATGACTATCACATTTAATATAAAGCAAAAATACTTGTCTCATGCATTCTTTTCATATTTGGCAGATGCTGTGTTGAACAACTTCCCAGCAGCAACAGAACTGGAAGTGAAGGATGCAATGGGGGGCATTTCAAACAGGCACCAGGGAGGACGTGGTGTATAGAAATTAGTACAATTAATAAGTTGAAGTGAACTGAAGATAGTTTGTTAATGTTTAGATGTTATTTCATTTTTAAAATTGTATTTTGTTATTTATGCTTTTATTTTGTTACTGTTTTTATTCTTTTTGTTAAAAGTAGTTTTTCTTCATTTTGTCTTATCTGAATTTCTATTGTATTAATACTATTTTTTGTAATAAATTGCAGGATTACATGTTTATGAGAACCTTTTTTAATGGATTAAAAAGAATTCTTTAGCCATTCTTTTGCTGTTTATTTGACACACACATGTATTCATTTAATAGCCGTCTATTTAACGGCTAGTCTATTCTTGGGCTATGATAGACGTCTACTAGATTTTCACTGACAGCCCAAAATTAGCCTTTTATTAGCCTAGACCCACATTCACCGTCTATTAGACGTATATATGTAGACGTTTAGTAGCCGTCTATTTGATGACTAGTCTATTCTTGGGCTATGATAGACGTCTACTAGATTTTCACTGACAGCCCAAAATTAGCCTTTTATTAGCCTAGACCCACATTCACCGTCTATTAGACGTATAAAAGTAGACGTTTAGTAGCCGTCTCTTTGATGACTAGTCTATACTAGGGCTATGATAGACGTCTACTAGATTTTCACTGACAGCCCAAAATTAGCCTTGTTTTAGCCTAGACGTCAGAGGGGTGTTTAGACGGCTACTAGACGTCTATTAGCCGCAAAATTGCTTGCTGGGTTTGGACCAACGAAGTAGGCGCGGTTCCCTTGCTGCCGGGCTTTCTCAACAAGTGGCCAAAGTTTATTACGCTGCACGCGATCCTCGGGGGACAAGTCTTCTGCAAAACGCAAGTGATGCGTAGCAAGATAATGAGAGTTTTTTGCAGCTTTCCAGAGCGCATCCCGAAAATAACGCATTGAGAACTGAAGAATAACTCCACGAGTTTTTTTTGGACCAGATGGGAGAGTGCCGTCGCTCTTTACTTTTCCCAAACGGTGTACCACATCAATCAGCTCGTGAGATTTACCAGCAAAAGCTGGGACAACAGCATCGCATATATCCAGAACCTTCTGCCTGATGTTTTCTCCTGGTTGTTCAGGTAAACCGTAGAGACGTAGATTCCATCTTCTTTTGTATCTGGAGAGATCCTGTACTTTATTCTCCAATTCACAGATTCGTTTTTCAGCATTTGTCATCCGTTTATCAACTCGTTCCACACGCCCCTTTACATCTTTAATTTCTTCTTTCAGAAATTCGACAGAGACCTTAATCTCTTCGATGCCTTTATCGAGGATGTCGGCTCTTTCATTGATGACAGACTTGAGTGATGTTATTATCATCATGGCTAAAGGGGAATGCAGATCTTCTTCATCATCATCAACGTTTTTGCCTTTTTTGTGCGCTGGTTCCTTTATCGGAGTTTCAGGCAGAGGAACAACTGAACCCGAGCACGAGTCGAAGTCCACAGTAACATTTGCACCAAGTTCCAGAGATGGATCCATCAGCTTAGATTTACGCTTTTTATCCTTTGTCATAGTTTATACGTTCTTTCAACAGTTCGAGCACGTAACTCGAATGTGTAGGCCTGACTAACGAACGTCTAAATTAAGGATAGGGCTAAATGACGACAATTAACATCCAAAATGAGAACATGAAAGATAAAAAAAGTATCAAAATAGACCCCTAAATAATCAAAGAGTGATTTCGAGTAGAATTTAGGTAATGTTACAAGAGATGCACTTTAAATTACATGTTTCATAAAAATTGTTCACGGACTGATTCACTCACACTGTCAACTTCACGCCGCCATTTTCTCTCCGATGCTGTTCAATACATTTCAAACAAGTTAGTCCATCGGATTCTTCTCTTCCAACTGCCACTTCGTCTGTGTGACGTGAGAATCTATGTTGCCTAGTAACGAATGTGCTTGCAGCAGGATCACGAAATTTACCCAGAAACAACAAATTCTGATTTCTGATTGGCTGGTAGGTGACAATTATATCAGGATGTCTAGTGTGACCGTGTCCGCGGCTCGACAGATATGAACTCGGCAGAGAACTTCTCTCCTGTGCCTCGTTCATTAATTGTATAGAGTGGGAAAAGTTTTCTTATTTTTTCAGCGTGAGAAATACAAGGTGTGGCGTGTGAGCGTGTGAACTTACTGAAATGCGTGAGTCTCACGGTGAATGCGTGAGACTTGAGAGCCCTGTATACATATCTATGATTAAATTATCCTCACCTTATCCATTGGGAGTGTCATTGTTAAGGCAGTAGTACCAGTAAATAACCAATAGGTGTCAGTAATCCGCGGGAGAGCTTCGCTGCATATTTCTCTTCAAGATTGAGAATCGCAACGAAATCCGATCGTCGAGCAACACGTCCACTGAGGTAAATGTCCTCAAAACACTGGTTATTTATGTTTCAGTTATATGAATTATATAATAACAGTTTTTATATTATGTATAACAGTTTTATCTCAAAGTAATGGTAGTGCTAAACTCTAATGTATCGTTTCTGAGGCTGCTAGATTTTTCTTTACGCTATTCACGTTTGTGAAGTGAATTTAAAACACAGATTGCTTGCATTTGACTTAGTTAGCCACTATCCATTGGTTTTGTTATCATGTTTGGTATCTAACGTGATTTTTGTGGGGCTTAAAGAAAAAAAAAATCTTGACCCCGCTAGTTCTGCCATTCCAGTCATGAATTATTATGCAAGGAACTGTTTTTTTTTTTTTGCCTCGTTATTGTACGCAAAGATGCCTTATATAACGTAGGGAAATGATCGTTTGTCCTTTATTTATTTATTTTTTGCAGCAACCATGTCTGTGTCCTTAAAGGAACTCTGTCAGGTACAGAGTGGAACGATGAACTTGAAAATCAACCATTCTGATGACTGACGTCCCCATCCGAGTCACCACCTCAGACAACAACAGTCATAAACTCACAAACACAAATACACTCAGTAATGGGCTTAATAAAGAAATACTTAACTATGATTTTATCTGTGTTAACCTATGATATCAGTTATTGATGTATTTTAATTATTTACGTATTACTAGGCTTATCATACTCGCATTGAACTTTTAAAATGTATCTAATATAATACTTTAATTAAATTGAATGTTTTGGATACCACCATTAAATTATTTTGTGCATGTAAAACACAGCAATGTTTTTATTGAATTCAATTTTGAATTAAATTGAATGTTTTGCATACCACCATTAAATTATTTTGTGAATGTTAAACACAAGTTAATGTTTTATTTATTGGAGATAAAATGGCTATTTAATTAATATAATACTTCTGTTTGTTAGGCACTAACAAGTGAAAATAGTTAGGTTTAAGTACATTTATTAAAACTCGATAGCTGTAATGCTTCTGTGCAGAAGGAAGCCCGTGAGCCACGAAGGTAAGTTTGCGAGCAGATTCATTTCCACTTATTAGACAGCAGTCCGCTCATCGTGTTTTGTATTGCATCACTTATAGATCGTAAAACTTAAAATCGAGTTTAGTAAGATGTATACTACAGTCAGCTTTGGTTAACTATTGAAGCATCGTCTTTAAGGCTCAATGTGACCGCAGTATTTGTTGAACACTGCTGGCAGCGGCGACGTCTGTGTCCGTACCATTTTTATCAATGAGAGAATAAGTTCGTATCTCTCTGCTCCCGAGTCATAAAGCTCGTCTTTAATGAAATAATGTTTAGTAACTTAAAAAAATACGGCGTTTTTTTTAATTTCCTGAAAAAACAATTGTTTTGGACATACGGGGATCCCGCCCGACGGCTGCGAAATTGTAGATGGGACATTTGTAAAAAAAAAAAAAAAATTCCCCCTCTGTCTGGGCCCCATCCCGCCAATCGGGCCCTAGGCACGTGCCTAGTTTGCCATTGGGTTAATCCGGCTCTGGTTGTGTGTGATGGATTCTCTCTTCTAAAAGCTCACCCTTTCAACAGGCTTTAAGCCATTGTCCATCAGTCCTTGATTTAGTTGCCATTCTATGTCTTTGAGAAGGACACAGTTTGTATCAATGAGATCGTCCAGTGCATGAACTGTAGCCGTCTCCTCTATCTCCAGCAGAGATAAAGTAATCCTACAGTCCTCCTCCAGAACTCTCTGCATCTCTTTATACTTCTTCATTGTGTTTTCTCTCATCACTAAGCATTTTGACTGAGGGAGATGAAGAAATTATTAATGGTCATTTTTATTGTCTTAAATGTAAATTTTTTTAATCATTCGTGCAATTCAAAAATAATTTTTTGTAAACCACAACAATACAAATAATACAAAATAACAATGAACTTACCTTGATTTCATTTTGCTTGTCATTCAGTTTCTTCAGTCTATATTTGATCAACTCCTTTTGTCTAATCAGATGATCCTGGATATTGTGTTGCTCCATGTCTTGTTTGGGAAGAGAAACAACACATGACACTAGATACAGAAGGGTACAACTAGAATTATATGAATTATAGGAAATAAAATAACAGCAGAACTTACCTTAAACTGAGCCTTTGCGTCAACTCCCCAAACTGTCAGTGTGACAGAGGATCTGTGAAGGACATCCTTATGTTGCTCACACAAAGCCTTTGGGAATAATCTACTAGTAGATCTCCCATCAGGGGAGAGAGAGAGAGAGAGAGAGAGAGAGAGAGAGAGAGAGAGAGAGAGAGAGAGAGAGAGTGAAAGAAGATCACATGTGTGGCTACACAGTAGCACAATCCTGCCATAGATGAATGCCATTCATCTTGACTTATCACTATGACGCATATGTCACTTTAGTGCATGCCACCTGTGCAATCTTATACTGGCTCCTCTCTAAGCTATATTAAGAGGTGGTATTTGAAGTAAAGAATTGTGAGACATTTTCCCAAGTGGATTTATAGCAATCAGGCTTTGTAATACAGTCCATGTGCACGCCACAATTTGGCTGTTAATGGTTTCAGTGGAGTAGAAGTATAAGTGGATTCTGGGAAAAGAATGACAAGGTCAGTTATATGGGCTTCATGCAGTTGCACAGAGGTTAGATGGAATTTCAGGACAGTGAGAAGAAGAGAAGTGGATGACAACGTTTTGGTGCTTAACAAGGTTCTTTGGATTATACTTTTTTTTTTTTTTGAAAGAACATTTGACTAAATGGTTATTTAAGGAACCAAAAATGGTTAATCTATGGCATTTCTGTGAAGAAGCTCCTTTATTTTTAATGAACAAAAATAAAAGGAAGTTTGAACAGAAATTGTAAATCTTATTTTCATCTTAACAGAAAACAAAGCAATCCACAAGATGGCAGCAAAGCTTGCATATGACTAAGCAACTACCAAGTACATCCTAGCAACCACACAGCTATTCCCTGCCACAACCCAAAACATCCAATCATGGTAGCAGCACGTTTTGCAAAAAAAAGATTTTTATCATTTTGTTTAAGTAGAATACATCATGGACAAAATGCACAAACAAGGTGTAATATATTTTGTGATGTACTGCTCAGTTAACTCTACTACCGTACCTGTGCATTAATGCTGAGCACTGGTCCTCTGTGAGCCATAATCCACATTTATCCACCATTAGACAGCAAAATCATGACCTGACTATTACCTTCCTTATGGTCTGTCTATATGACTGTCTATTGGTCAGCTCAAATTAAATCCCTGCTGCTGGACCTTAATAAGAGAATATCTACTCTAGGTGCAAAGTCGTTGATTAACTTCACTCGTGGCAGGAAAAATAGTTCTTATTCATCATAGATGTCAGTCAAAACGTCAAAAGATTTCATCCAAACATAAACACAAAAATATGCAAAGATCACTTTGTTTCTTGTATCGATTACAATATTACAGTTTTTAAACCTTTATCTTGTATTTCCTAAACGTTTAACCAAAAGTTTTATCCACGAAAGACAGCAACACGTAAGAAAACTGTTTCTCCTTATTTTCTAACCTGCACCTGCGCAAACTCGTTCCACCGCAAGTGGGCGTAGCGAATACAGAAACGAAACGGAAACAACACATTTACAAATTATACATACAGAAACATCATGCAGAAACATAAGAAATAATACTAAAACATATGACATATCAGAATTGCCTCTAAAAATAATGTTATTACTTGCAAATGAACACTATAAGCAAACAATAATAATATACAAATTATTAACATATTAATTTGGCTCTTACATTTACGTTTGTATTTTATCTAATATTCTGTTTTTTATTCCTCTGAGTGAACTATGTGGGCTGCTGCAATACAGAGAAGTAGTGATTTAAAGCACACTCAATGCTTTTATTTGTTTGTTTAGCTCAATGGGTCATTAATAAGGCAATTAACCACATTAAAAATCTTTTGTTTGCATTATTTTTTTAAAGTGATAAGCAAACAATTTGAATGTACATTCTATCCATGTAATGACTAACCAACTTATGGGTTATTATTAATAAATCAGCTGACTGGAAAACTCCCATGAACTGTACTGCTAATCTTACTGATTTGAACAGTTATTACTGAGTATAAGGAGTACACTTTCATTTTTTGTTATCCCAAATGTTTTCAACAATGTTTGAATCAAGAAAATGTATAGTTTTAAACAGTGCTTCGCCCTGTTCATAGGGTCACCTGTCAAGGGTGTCATAACCACATAATCCTCAGTTTACCTCTTATAAAAATTAACCATGGTTTTACTAATAGTAATCAATACACTGAAAACCACACTGTAAAAAAATCTGTAGAAATTACAGTGTTACTTGCAGCTGGTTGCCAGTAACTTACTGTAGATTTAAATGTATGTTATTTACTGGCAAGCAAGAGTTTGTTCAAAGTGAAATAAATATTAAATATTAGCAAGTCATTATCTTCACAGAATAAAATTATACATCAACAGCCTCATGCAAAACATCATCATCAACCTTTTTCTGTTTTTGCTTCAGATTTTGTTTCCCAGAATGCTTTGCATGACGCTGTTATTTTAGTTTTGCTCTGTAGAGACAAAGACTTGTAAATGTTTGATGTTCATTTGGCTTTGAGCAAAATGTTGCCAGTAAATAACATAAATTAAATCTACAGAAACTTACTAGCAACCAGCTGCAAGTAACACTGTAATTTCTACTGAATTTTTTGGTTATTACACTTTTACCACAAAAAAGCATAGTTAATTTTATAAGGGACTTCTTAAAGCAACACGATGTAGTTTCCATGTAAAAATGACTTACAGCTCCCCCATGTGGTTAAAGTGCAACAGTGCCTGGTATCAGACACTCTTCTGCAGGCAGGGGGAGGGGCGGGGCTGTGTGCTCTACCCTCCACCGCCACTTTCAGAGTGTGCTTGTAGCAGCTAGAAGGTTGCTCAGGTTGCAGCAACAGTACAATTTGTCCAGTTAAAAGTTGTTCATTCACTGAAAAAATTTTAGAGACATTATTTAAAGGTAAAAAAAACTACATAGTGTTGCTTTAAACTGCAGTAGAAATCATAAGCTCTGTCTCAACTATATACTATTCCTCCTTAATAATGTGTAGCCTACTGTTTTTGCTGGGTAAGTACATAGTGCACAGCAAAAGGGGGCCTGAGCTTTTCAATTTTTTTAAAGGTACAATAAGTAGGATTTACCCCCATCTAGTGGTGAAGTTGTATTTTGCATTCAAACGAATGCTCTCTAGCGCCTCACTTTTCCAAATGCGTGTTGCAACTACGGAAGCCGTTATATAATCACTGATCTCCTTGTCTGTTTCAGCTAGTTCACGTGTTCTGAACGAAAACGCATTGGTAGGCTATGCCTTTTGTCCCTCTCTGCTATTATAGTTAGTATGGCGGAACGACATGGAAGCCTCCTTGGACTTACCTGTTCAATGTAAGTAAAGAGAAGAAATTCTAAGCTTAAAGAAAAGTCAGATCACCGGCAGAGGTCATTTGACACCAACGAGGACATACAGTATTTATGAATAAAGACATTGATTTTGATTAATAAAATACTTCACCCGTAGAAACATTCATCTTTATTGAAAGTGCATCATATTTGTAGTCAAAATGTAGCCTGACGTTGTCATACTCAATTCTAGTCAGAATTTGAGTCTGATACCGCTCCATTGAGCTATAATTATGAGGCGTGTCTCAACCGAAAAATGCCTCTGCACTCAATTGGATAGACCTACGACCTATCAGAGCAACGGAGTGTGTTGAAATGTCATCTTTTGCAGCCTGACCGAACTGCTAGTTATTTCGCTTCAATGACACTAACATTGTGATTATACTAAGTCTGAGTTAGCAACGTACATCAACACCTACTATATTTACAACATTTCATTTATATCACAACATTAAGTATTTACTAAGTCATGGAGTAAGATTATCTCTTACCATTTGTTCGTTAGGTGAACTTCATCCACGACGATACCCATTAACGTTACGTTGGCTTGAAAAATAACGGAGCCTAGCATGTCCCTCCACTTATTCAGCAGCCACGATTCCAGGCTTCCGAAAAGAAGCTGGCAACGACCGCTAATTATATCCATCTCGTCGTGCACGCCGAGTTGCATCGCCGTGACACTCATTTCAGTTGCTTCTTTAACTTTGTCCTCCATAAGTGCGACCAACTTTTGCCAAATCCCGTAGGAAGGACGGCAAAAACATAAACAAATGCCTTGCTCGCGTTTCTCTGTTCCTCTTTTAAAATCAATGCTCTGTCGATATCTTTTAGAACAGACTCAATGTCAGAATCCACACATCTGAATTCTCCAGCGGCAGCCACTTTGTTGTAAACAGATTCAACACACGCGCTCTTTGGTGACGCGGTTGATTACGTTACTGTTAAACATCTGTCCATCATTGTATAAGGCCCGCCCTCACAATGTGATTGGTTCGACCAGCTTTGGGACTCGCATAGTAGCGAGTAGAAAAACCCCAGACGATCTTCCCCTCTTCAAAATGTGGTGGGCGGGGCTAAGATCGGCTGGCACCCAGGCTAGTCAAAAACAGGGCCGGATTAACCATACGGGCAACTGGGCAATTGCCCAGGGGCCCAAGACCTCGAAAGGGCCCAGGGCAGCAAGGGTACGAGCAAAATACTGTATCTGGTAATCTCCCGCACGCCGCTTTATATTAAACAAACTGTCAACATGGGCTTTTGCGCTGCAAAGAGAGACGCTGCGCTTATTACTTTGAACGTGAGTTGAGAGCGGTTGAGTCTCATGCGGACTGACCAATGAGGAGAGGGTCTTAACCTGAGGCCCTCTCTTCACCTCATGCGGACTGACCAATGAGGAGAGGGTCTTAACCTGAGGCCCTCTCTTCATTGGTTAGTCCGCATGAGGTGGGTCAAAGGTTCGCCTAGCATTACGTGACGCAAGGTGTTGGTACAACAGAAAAAACCAAGACACGGAAAAGCTAAGTGGGAGCGCGAAGCGGAAATTAAAAAAGAAAAGGACATCAGAAACGCAGAAAATGTAAAGTATAAACAGTGGTGTAGTCTATGTGATACGCAGGTATCTGCGCGATCCGATCGGCGTATGAAATAAAATTACTATAGCGGCGCGAAAGTGACTGGGGAGCAGAGAACCGTCAGGCGAGTGACAGCAAAGTAGCGCGAGAGCGATTCCAGTTATCACATGGAGAAACTGCTTTGAATCGCTCTCGCGGTACTTTGACATCACCAAGAGGTCTGCTTAGCGCCACATGAAGTCGAACCTGCAGTGTAGCTGCTCACGCGACACTGTAAACAAACCAACCATGTGGAAAAGTGAACGAGTGAAGCAGTGCACAACATAAAATCCGGAGAGTTAACAACGCACATGTGAGTAAACAACATTTAAATCATGAATCCAATTTATTACTTTATCTGGAGGTAAGGCTCCAATAAAATAAAATAAGCCGGTGTTTATGTCCTGATGGTTTTTAGCTGCCTTCCAGCATGTTTGCTTGTGCTTCACAGTGTTAAACTTACTTTCCCTGTGTTGATTTATATATCTACGTTCAAGATGTAGCCTATATGATCTTAAACTTCTGTGAGAGAAATCATGTCTGCGTTGATGTTTAGTTCAGACTTCAAATTAAAGATCATTTTCTTCACTTTGGTTTGGGTGTCTAATATTAGGCTATATGATACCGCGGTCAAGCCAGCCGCTGTTTGAAAATACACGGTCAAGCCAGCCGCGCTTCAAATTAAGCGTGTGCGCCTATTACTAGACATACGGTAATTTCAAGAACAGCAGAGAGAACGCTTTCAGAGCGCTTGGTTTCCTCTCGCTCGCTTTCTCTCTCTCCCTCCCTCTCCCTCTCTCTCTCTCTCTCTCTCTCTCTCTCTCTCTCTCTCTCTTCTCTCTCTCTCTCTCTCTCTCTCTCTCTCTCTCTCTCTCTGAGCGCATGTGCGTAGTGGAGGGGCGCGTGAGTGACTGAGCGGTGCGTTTGTGTGAGTTTCAAACTTTCTCTTTTTTCCTCTTTATATTACATATTGGTTGAGTAGGTTTTTGTTTGCTGACTTTGTCGGCAAAAAGTGCAGCAATGAGTTCGAATTCTGATGGATTTGCGTCCTTGACTGCACGTCATGGTTGCAAATGTTTATCAGATGATACGGTGTCAGTCGAAGATTGTTTAGTTGCTGTTGGTAATGCAGTTGGTGCTTTAAATATCTTATCCGCATCGCGAATGAACAAGGCAGTTGTCATTTTTTTGAGAGAGACGTTTATGGTTGATGATTTGGTTGAACAAGGTTTAACAGTGAGAAATGCTTTTATTCCGGTTCTGCCGCTGTCTAACCCCTCGAAGAAAGTTATCATTTCAAATGTACCTCCGTTCATTCCAAACGATACGCTTGAGTGCATTCTTGCGCGTTACGGCAAATTAATGGGACCGATTAAGATGATGCCTCTTGGTTTAAAAAACCCGGAACTAAAGCATATTATGTCATTTAGACGTCATACATATATGCTTTTAAATGCTGAATTTCAAAATCTTGAGGTCGCTGTAAAACTGACGTTGAATGGGAAGAGTTACACGATATTTATCTCTGTTGACTCATTTAAATGTTTTGCATGCGGAAAGCAGGGCCATGTAAGACAATTGTGTCCTTTAAATATGGAGAAGGAAAGTAATCGTGTAGTGGTAACGGAACAGGTGAATGCCGCTGTGGATAATAATAGCATTGCAGAAAAACCTACTGTTAGTGTACAGTTAGATGAGATGGTAGTTGTATCTAATAGTGGGGAGCTTTCAGCTGTGCTTGCAGCTGACGATAGTACACGTGAGGGTGACAGTTCTCAAAATGATGCAAATGATGAAGTTCAAGTTGATGAGGATGACAATGCTCAAGTTAATGAGAATGACGATGCTCAAGTTAATGAGGATGATGATGCTCAAGTTAATGAGGATGATGATGCTCAAGTTAATGAGGATCTCATTGCTGCAGGGGTAGTTAGTGTAAGCGATGAAAATTACCCAGAAAAGCAAAGTGAGCTCGAATACTTGCCTGGTCAAGGCAGTAGCCTACAGGGTGATATGGATCTGTCACAGAGAACTGATGATTTATCTGAAGATGACTCTGAAAGTGAATGTCTAGATATTGTAGATGAACATGATGTAAATTCACAAGGAAATTTTGTGGGGAATTATCTTACTCCCCTTTTAAAACCTCCTGGTTACACAGTTCAAGAGCTGAACAAGTTCCTAGACGCTACAAAAAATCAGAGAAAACCTAAATTGGAAAAATATTTTCCTGACTTGGAACTTTTTGTGGAGTCTGGTGCTGTTGCTATGTGAAAGGCAACCTTGGACGAACTAGATCAACCAAAACGCTACAGGCTTAAAAAACTTGTTAGCACGGTTAGAAAAAGTCTAAATTCGCGCCCGAAATAACATTGACCTGATGAAAAGTGGTAATAGGCAGATGTGGTGGGTTGGCTTATACCCCTTTATCATTTTTCTTATGACTTTTTTTAATATTGGGTCCCTAAACATTAATGGATGTCGTAATATAGCAAAGAGGAATGATCTTTTTAATTATTTAATCTTAAAAAAGACTGATGTGATTTTACTTCAGGAAACGCACACAGATTTGCAGAATCAATCACAGTGGTTTAGTGACTGGAAGGGTGATGTTCTTCTGAGTCATGGCACAAATGTTAGTGCGGGGGTGGCTTTTTTGTTTTCACCCCAGGTTGGTGGTATTTTAAAGAGCAATGAGATAATACCAGGAAGAATGTTACAAGTAGATGTTACTTTAGGCGATAAGGTTTTTTCTTTATTTAATGTGTATGCTCCAAATGATGGGAGGGAGCGTATTGCTTTTTTTTAAAAAACTATCAGATGCGTTATCACACTGTCCTCAGGATAACATTGTTATACTGGGGGGTGATTTTAATTGCACTTTAAATCAGCAGCTGGATCGGAATCATAATGAACCACATCCTGCTTCGGCCAGGAGTCTGAAAAGTGTAATTGATTATTTTAATTTTGTTGATTTGTGGAGGGATGCTTTCCCTGGGCTTAGACAGTATACTTGGATGAAAGCAAACTCGGGTATAATGTCTGGAGCTAGACTTGACCGTTTTTATACTGAATTAAGCCATAGGGGAAGGTTCTTTAAGAATTCTATTTCGCCTACTTTTCTCTCAGACCACCATTATATTTGTATGGCTATTTCTGTCGAGACCACTAAATCTTATAATTCACTTTGGCACTTTGAGAATAGGTTACTTCAGGATCACTGCTTTGTTCACTCTTTTCACCTGTTTTGGGATTCTTGGAGAGAGGAGAGAGTAAATTTCCCATCTTTAAGTCAATGGTGGGATGTGGGCAAGGTGCAGATTAAAATCTTCTGTCAGCAGTTTACTGCACATTCTCGGGGTGTCCTAGTGGAGAAAATGAAAGCTCTTGAACAAGAAATCCTTGGAGAAAGCACTGCCATAGGATCCATTTCTACTGACTCTTTTGAACGAAAGAAATTTCTTTTACGCAGTTTAGCGGAGGAACAAGGAAAAACAGCCCTTTTAAGAGCAAAGTTTATCCGCTTAAATAATATGGACTCTCCTACTGCTTTTTTCTTTGGACTTGAAAAAAAGCCAAGGGCGAATAAGCATCTTCATCAACTGAAGCTTCCAGATGGGAGAACACTAACAAATCAGACAGAAATTAATGCCTTTGCTATTTCTTTTTATGAAGATTTATATCGCTCAGAGCCATGCGGTGAAGTAGAAACTGATGTTCTTCTGAGCGATTTGCCCCAATTATCAAACAAGGACAAGATGGATCTTGAGAGCCCTTTGACAATGGCTGAACTTTCGAGAGCTGTCCAGGAGTTGAATCCTGGAAAGGCACCTGGTTTGGACGGACTTTCATCCGAGTTTTATAAGGCTTTTTGGAACTTGATTTCCCAAGACATGTTTGATGTTTTGGTAGAAAGCATTGAAAGAGAGACACTTCCTTTGAGTTGTCGGCGAGCGGTTTTAACCTTAATCCCCAAAAAAGGAGACCATGGTTGCTTAAAAAACTGGCACCCCCGTCTCCTTGTTGTGCGTTGATTTAAAAATCTTTTCAAAGGCCTTAACAAACAGATTGAAGACATGTATAGAAACTGTCATTCACAATGACCAGTCCTAATGCATTCCAAATCGGACTATTTTTGATACTCTGTTTTTGGTTAGAGATATTATTTCAGTGGCAAAAAGACATAACTTGGACATTGGCCTTCTCTCCTTGGACCAAGAGAAAGCTTTTGATAGAGTGGATCACTCTTATCTATTTAAGACTCTTGAGGCTTTTGGCTTTGGTCATCGTTTTGTGTCTTTTATTAAGCTCATGTACAGTGATATCTACAGCATGTTAAGAGTAAATGGAACATTAACAAGACCCTTTTCAGCGACAAGAGGAATACGACAAGGGTGTCCTCTATCGGGGTTACTCTATGCTATTTCTATTGAGCCTTTTTTAAATTTGTTGAGAACCAAATTATGTGGTATTGGTGTTCCTGGATGTCCAAAAGTCCCCAATGTAAAACTTTTAGCATATGCAGACGATGTAACTCTGATAATTAGAAATTCAAATGACATTGATAATATTAGTTCATGTTTGAATATTTTTCAGAAAGCTACCTCTGCACGCTTAAATTGGGAAAAATGTGCTTCTTTGTTGATGGGAGATTGGCATACTTCAGGACCTCCTAATTTGCCAAATCATTGTAAATGGGCACAGGATGGTTTAAAAGTTTTAGGTATTTATTTGGGAACTGAGCAGTATATGGAGAAGAACTGGGAAGGAGTGGCTGACCGGGTTATTGGCAAAATTCAAAAGTGGAAGTGGATTCTCCCACAGCTTTCATATAGAGGGAGATGCCTGGTAATTAATAATCTGGCCGCTTCAATGCTGTGGCATAAGGTCACAGTGTTAGATCCCCCCAAAGAATTGCTTTTAAAGGTTCAGAAGGCATTTGTTGATTTTTTTTGGAATGGCCATCACTGGCTTCCTCCTGGAGTGCTTTATCTTCCTGTTGCAGAGGGAGGTCAAGGCCTAATACATGTTCAATCTAAAATTACAGCAATGAGACTACAAACATTACAAAAATTGTTGTACTGTTCTGGTATGCCATGGATTGATTATTGTTTGTATATTCTTAAAGAGCTTGGAGGAACAGACCTTGACAAAGAGCTCTTCCTAATTGAGAAGCCTTATGTTAAAAACATGAATTGTTCTCTCTTTAATTTCTATGAATCCATTTTTCAATCATGGAGTTTGTTGAAATTTTCAAGAGTGAGCGATGAAAATTATGGAGGTGCAGAACCTTTGTTTTTTAATCCTCTTTTTAAGCTACAGCCTCCAGTATCAGATTCTGTAATTAAAAAGTTTTCAAATGCTGGAATAACTAGAGTGATAGATCTACTTGATGTGTTAAGAGGCCAGTGGCGAACCGCTCAGTCACTCGCTGATAAGATTGGGTTAAGGTCTGTAAGAATAGTGGAAGAGGTAGTTAAGAGTTTTAAGACTTGTTTTCCCCCAGAATTCACATTATTTGTAGTTTCTGCTTTAAATAATGGCTTGTTTGTAAAGACTTTTCCAGCTTTGAAAGGTGTTCCAAAGAATCTGGAAATTGAAGAGGACACAGAGGTTCTTTTGCTAAAGGGGTTTGATTTTTTGGATTTTCAAAGTATGGAGAAGAAAATGTTTTATCATTGTTGTGTTAAATCAGTACACTCTATACAGTTAAAGGACAGGATAGATACCAAATGGAGGACGTATCTCTCAGTGCCCAGAGAAGTAAATCCCTCATGGAGTTTGTTTTATAAGCCTCCTATTCCAAAAAGATGTGGAGATTTAGAGTGGAGAATACTTCACGGAGTGTTGGCTACAAACAACTTTGTTTCTAAATTCAATGAAGGGGTTTTACCTGAATGTCTGTTCTGTAAGGCTTCTGATACTGTATTTCACTTATTTTGTGAGTGTCCAAGGCTGTTTCCACTTTTTGAACTTTTGGAAAAACTAATTATGACATTGGGTTTTTGTTTTACAAATACCCTTTTTATTTTTGGTTCTAAGTACAAACAGTTATGGCGCGAACAGTGTGTGCTTGCCAATTTTTTAATTGGCCAAGCCAAGCTAGCAATCCTGAAAACACATCAATGTAAAAATGTTGGTCAAGATGTTGATTTGTTGTGTCTTTTCAAATCACTGGTTGAATCTAGGATTGCCATTGAATTTGCATACTACAAACAAACTGATAATGTACTTTTTTTTACAATGAGGTGGGGTGTGAGAGATGCCTTAGTGACAATTACTGAATCTGGGAATTTGTTTTTTAATTGGTAAAATTAGCAATTAATCTTGTGCGGGTTTCTTTGGTTTTTTGGTATTTATTTTTTATTTTTGTTTGTGGTCTGTATAATGATTCTGTGATGTTTTAGGTAATGGAGTGAATTAAAAGGGTTTTAAAAGTAAAAAAAAAGTCTCTCTCTCTCTCTCTTTCTCTCTCTTTCTCTCTCTCTCTCTCTCTCTCTCTCTCTCTCTCCCTTTCTCTCATTCTTTCTCTTTCTTTCCTTCTGTCTCTTTCTTTCCTTCTTTCTCTTTCTTTCCTTCTTTCTCTTTCTTTCTCTTTCTCTCTCTTTCTTCTTTCTCTTTCTTTCCTTCATTCTCTTTCTTTTTTCTTTCTTTCTTTCTCTCTTTCTTTCTTTCTTTTTCTTTCTTTCTTTCTCTTTCTCTCTCTCTCTCTCTCGGGGGATTCTGGGAGTTTGCGTGTGTGAGAGTAACGGTGGGAGGGTAAAGATCGAGTGGTGTTCTTTTTCACCTATACTCTTTTTTACCACTTTATCTGTTTTTTTTCTTCTTTTTTTCACTTTTCTACCGGCATGATTTGGTAAGTTTTATTTTTAACTTTTCGTTGCTGGTTTTGCGGAGGGATGGCGTCTCAGGCAGAGGCGCTGTCCTTGCGGAATGGTTTCAGGTGTGTGCCTCCTGATGGGGTAATGGTTGAGGATGTGCTTGTTGCTACAGGTGAAGCGGTAGGTCACGAAAATATTTCTTCGGCCTCCCGCATGAATAAGGCCGTTGTAGTCTTTCTGAACACGCAGAATCTTGTCAATCAGATAATTGAAAATGGACTCATTATTAATGATGACTTAGTGCAGGTAACGCCACTTTATGCGGCTTCTTCTAAGATCACGATTTCAAACGTGCCGCCTTTCATAACAAACGAAGCGTGTGAGCGTGAGCTAATTCGCTTTGGGAAAATTGTAAGTCCGTTTAAAATGATCTCTTTAGGGTGTAAACACCCGGCTCTACCACATGTGATGTCGTTTAGGAGAAATGTAAACATGGTTTTAGACTCACCGGAGCGAACGCTGGACATATCGTTTCGTGTTAAACATGAAGGGAAAACGTATATGGTTTACGCGACAACTGGCAATATGAAGTGTTTTGAATGTGGCGACATCGGACCCAAACGACACATGTGCCCACACAAAGAACGCGAAGTTGAAGTTATTAATGTGAGATCAGATGCTAGCTCTCAACCTGCGCCAGCTCAAAGAGATCGGGGTGAGACAGAGGGTCCTCCTGAGGTAAGATCTTTAGGAATGGATGTTAATGTTTCAGATAATACTGAAAAAAACCCTGCAGTAAGGGCAGTGAGCGTACCCGATCTGAATAGTGTTGTGATTGTTAATAACGGAGAAAACACTGAAACACTGAATGCTGAAAATGTCAATGATTCTGTACCTAGCACGAGTGGTATTCAGAATAGTTTTTGTAGTGTAGAGAGTGTAGAAGAGAAAAAGCAGATGGAGTTGAGTGGTACTATGAATGAAGCTTTGCTAAATGAAAATGCATCTATGTTGGAAACTGTCTCAGACTCGCAGGAAGATTATATGTGCAGTAGTGAGGTGGACTCTCAAGAGATTTCACAAGATGATTCTTCATTGTACGCATTAGATGAGATCAATGCTTTTCTGGATGACACTTTTGGGAAGCAAGTTAATGTGATTGATTTCTTTCCAGATATTGAGAAGTTTGAGAAGTCTGTTTCAGTACATCAAAGGAATGTGAGTCTTGAAATCTTAAGTGAAAAGAAAAGGTTTCGTTTGAAGAAACATATAACCGCTATTAGAAAGTTCAGAAAAGTGGAAAAAAAGAGAATGTCAAAAGTTTTGTTTTAGTTAATCACCTCATGCATCACATGGTGACTCTTTCTGTAATGCTGCTTTTATCTGTTTTTCTCCTTTCCCTCTTAAATCTTTATATGGATGTATTAAGAGTGGCTTCACTTAATATAAATGGGGGAAGGGATATGCACAAACGTGCATTAATATCTGGAATAATAGAGCAGAAAAAATTACATGTTATTTATCTTCAAGAAACACACAGCGATGCTGGAAATGAAGTTGAGTGGGGTCTGTGGTGGAAAGGGCAGTACAAATTAAGCCATAAAACGAATTTGAGTGCAGGCGTGGCTATTCTTTTTGCACCTGATTTAAAAGTTACTATTTTGAGTACAGAAGAACCAATGAATGGCCGTCTTTTTGTTGTTAAAGCAGACATTGATGGGGATATTTATTATTTTATCAATGTGTATGCACCAAATGTAGGGTTTGAAAGATTAATGTTTTTTAGTGTGTTAAGTCATGTTTTTAAAAAATGGTTTAATGATGGAAATGTTATAGTCGGGGGAGATTGGAACTGTACAGAGAATTTTTCTGTTGATCGAAATACCGAGGAGCCTCATATTCAGTCCTCATCTTGTTTATCAAAGTTAATAAAGGCAACAGATCTTTTGGATATATGGAGGGTAAAAAACCCTGATGTGAGGCAATATACATGGATCAAGGTGAATGATAATAGAATTACTGCTGCTCGTTTGGACAGAATTTATATATCTAAACAGTTGAGCAGTCAAATTATTGATGCTTCTATCACACCAGTGGGTTTTACAGACCATAATTTGATTTCGATTGTAATAAGTAAATCTCAGAGTTCAAATAGGTCGTCTTTTTGGCATTTTAATATTAGATTGCTTAAGGATAAAGAGTTTTGCAAGAATTTTGGAATTTTTTGGCAGCAGTGGAAAAGAAACAAAAGCAGTTTTGAAAACTTAAGACAGTGGTGGGATATAGGAAAAGTAAATATAAAAATGTTTTGTCTGCAATACACTGCTAATTCTACCAATGTGCTGAAAGAAACAATTGAGTCTGTTGAAAATGAGATATCATCAATAGAAGCAGAACTAATTAATAGATATGACCCTAGTTTAAGTAGCAAGTTACAGAGGAAAAAAATTATTTTGGGATCTTTTTTTAAATGAGAGAGTTAAAGGGGCCTTGGTAAGGTCTCGGTTTATTTCTGTTGCAGAAATGGATGCTCCAAGTGCATATTTTTTAAATTTAGAGCCTAAAGTGGCAAAGCACAAACAGATGGCTTGTTTACGTCTTCCTGATGGAAGGATGACATACAATACAAAAGATATGCGTCGTCATGCTGTGGATTTCTATTCAAATCTGTACACTGCTGAGCATTGTGATGTAAATTGTTCTGCAACATTGTTTAAAGATCTACCTCAAATAGACTCTGATTCAAAGACTGCTTTGGACTTGTCTTTATCCTACCAAGAAATAACTGCTGCCTTGGGTCAACTTAATTCAGGAAAAGCTCCAGGCATTGACGGTTTGCCACCTGAATTTTATAAACATTTTTGGCATTGCATTGGACAGGATCTTTTTGAAGTATTTTGTGTTTGTAACAAAGATGGTATGTTGCCTGTATCCTGTCAACGGGCTGTTTTGTCATTGCTGCCTAAAAAAGGGGATCTGTCTTTTTTGAAGAACTGGAGACCGGTCGCTCTTTTGACGACTGAATATAAAATATTATCCAAATGCCTTGCAAATAGGCTTAAAAAGTATCTCCATCAAATTGTACATAGTGATCAAACATATTGTATTCCAGAAAGGACAATATCGGACAATCTGTTTTTGATACGGGATGTTTTAGACATTTGTAGAGCTTCTAAAATAGAAATTGGTTTAATCTCCCTAGACCAAGAGAAAGCGTTCGATCGTGTTGATCACAATTATATTTTTAATGTTTTGAAAGTGTTTGGTTTTGGGGAGGGTTTTTTAAAATGGGTGAAATTGTTGTATACAGGGGCTTCTTGTATTGTTAAGGTGGGGGGTGTGGTTTGAGTCGTCCCATCTCTGTAACAAGGGGCATAAGACAGGGGTGTCCTTTATCAGGACAGCTATATAGTATAGCAATTGAACCCTTTCTTTGTCAAATACGAGAAAAAATGTCTGGCTTGGATATACCTGCTATTGTTAAGAATTCAAGAACAGTTTTAAGTGCTTATGCTGATGATATTACCGTGTTTGTTAAAAACACACAAGATGTCAAGGTTTTGTCTGATGCACTTTATATTTATGAGAAGGCTTCAACAGCCAAGGTTAACTGGGACAAAAGTGAAGCACTCTGGGTTGGTCAAAGTATTTCAGAGAATCTCCCAAAATTACCTAGAGACCTTAAATGGAAATTAGATGGTCTTAAAATTTTAGGCCTTTTTTTGGTTCAAATGAGTTTCAAAAATTAAATTGGGAGGGTATAGAGGAAAGAGTATGCACTCGATTGTCTAGATGGAAATGGTTGCTACCCCAGCTGTCCTACAGGGGAAGAGTGTTGGTTGCCAATAATTTGGTGGAATCTACTCTGTGGCATAAATTTAATGTGCTGCAACCACCAGCAGGGCTAGTTCAAACGATCCAAAGGCACTTGGTGAACTTTTTCTGGTCTGGATGCCATTGGGTGCAAGCTGCAGTACTGTATCTTCCTGTACAAGAAGGGGGACAGGGTCTAGTGGACCTCAAGGCAAGACTCATGACTTTTCGATTACAAGCTGCTCAAAAGCTGCTATATAACGGCAATTGTGCTTGGATGGATACTGCGATAGCCCTTTTGCGGAGGGCAGGTGGAATGGGACTTGATAAACATTTATTTCTTATGGACTTACAAGAGTCTGAGTTGGTAGATCTTACTCCTTTCTATAGATCTATGCTTGAAGCTTGGAAAGTTTTCAATGTGTCAAGATCACTTGATCTGGAAGCAGGGCCTTGGCTGTCGGAAGAACCTTTGTTTTTCAACCCACTCCTGCCTTCAAGATTTCTATCATCTGCATGCTTACGTTCAAGGATGCTGGCAGCTGGATATGTGATGCTGGGTCATATATTGAGTAGCAGCGTGGAAGTTATAAGCCAAAGGACTAAAGTGAAATCCACGAGAATGATAAAGCAGCTCCTCACAGATATACGGGGAGTTTTTGTAGAGGAGTACAGAGACTTTCTGGATAAAACAACGATGATCCATGAGTGGACAGAAGAGTATGAGTATGTTTTTCCCTCACTTACAGTCAGTGCAGCTGCGGAGAACTGGGAAGAAGATGAGCACTGTCTGCTGACATTTAAAATCCCTGAATTGGACTGTTTTGAGTTAACTAGAAAAAAGGCCTTGTACTGGACTTGTTCAAAAGTGTCAAATGCCCGGACTTTGACTGGTGTGTCTGTTGCAAAATGGACAGATTTTCTTGGACCTGACTCTTCCCCTAAAGGATGCTGGCGTGCTCTGTACAAGTGTCCTATTAATAAACGGACAGGTGATCTCCAGTGGAGAATTGTACATGGAGCAATAGCTACGAACAGATATGTGGCGCATCTCAATCCTAACATAGGGGTGGGTTGTCCTTTTTGTTTGGAGGTAGAGTCAGTGGTCCACTTATTTGTGCAGTGTTCACGTTTAGGGGATCTTTTTTGTCTTCTAAACAATTGGTTTTCATCTCTGGGTGAAGGTTTTACTTTTGAATTGTTTGTTTATGGGCCCAGGTACTCTGTTCAAAGGAAAAAGACATTGGTTCTAATTAATTTTTTGTCAGGTACAGCAAAATTGGCAATTTAAAACACACAGAAAAAAAACCTTTTAGGGCAGGAGGCAACAAGTGTTGTCCCCATGTTTTTGGGACTGGTGGCATCTCGACTGAAAGTAGAGTTTGTTGATGGACTGTCTATTGAAATTCGAAGAAATATGGGGTATTAATGAAGTACTGTGCACTTTTTGTAAAAGAAATGAGTTGGTTTTGACTTTTTAAACATATGTGAAAAAAAAAAGATGAAGTGTGTGTAATATATGATTAAATTGTTAAAATAAAAGAGTATTAAAACTCTTTCTTTCTTTCTTTCTTTCTCTCTCTCTCTCTCTCTCTCTCTCTTTCTCTCTCTCTCTCTCTCTCTCTCTGTGTGAGTGCATGCTGGGAGCGAGTGCGGACGGAGCTGTTTGGCGTGAGTGAGAGCGTTGCTTTGTTGATGCAAACTTTTCTTCCTTTCTGGCTACTTTTCTTTGCTAGTTGCAGGATTAGTGTTTTTGTGGTTTCCCGGACTTCGGTCAGCGGGGGGAAAGGATGGGGTCGGAAGCAAGAGACCCCTCGTTTCTCACCCCCAGGCATGGATGTAAATGCATGCCTGATGCTGATGTTTCAGTAGAGGACTGTTTGATAGCTGTAAGTACAGTAATTGGTGGAGGAAATATTCAATCTGCGTCACGAATGAATAAAGCTATAGTTTTTTCCCTCACTGACAGTCGTATGGTTGACGATTTGATAGAATCAGGCATAACTATTAACAATACTTTTGTCCCGGTGTTGCCTCTGTCAAGTCTGTCTAAAAAGGTTGTTTTTTCCAATGTTCCGCCTTTTATAAAGAACGAAATGTTGGAATCATTACTCCTAAGGTACGGCAAAATAATAAGCCCGATTAAGATGATTCCACTTGGTTGCAAAAACCCCGACTTAAAGCATGTGATGTCTTTTCGGAGGCAGACTTTCGTGATTTTGAATAATCAGTACGATTCCTTAAATCTCTCTGCTAAATTGAAACTCGATGGGAAAGACTATACCATTTTTATTACATCAGATTCTATGAAATGTTTCGTGTGTGGTGAATTTGGACATGTCAGACAATCTTGTCCGAATCAGAACAATCCAGTGGCCTCGGCTGTGGTTGCGGATAACAGTGGGAGGGCCGAAGGTGCTGTGGTTACTGCGGCAGTTGTGGTAGAGAAACCCCAGCGGGCCGGAGAGACTCCCGCGCCGGAGCCGCCCGAAGGGAGGCCGGTGCCGGAGGCCTCCAAAGTTCGCTCGGTGGAGCCTGCTGAGGAGGTAGCCGGGCCGAGTCACACGCCCGCTGTCCCGCGGACAGAGGCGAGGCCGGTGTTGATGCGGCAGGCGGCATCTGATGTCGACCAGCCTAATGCTGATGATCAAACGCTGACGGATAATATTACTGATGATTCGATTTCTCAAAGTCAAGAGGATTTTTCATCCCAGGAATTTGTGGATGCCAAATTATTGAATGAGGATTCTGACAAAGAGTTTGATGATATGGAAATGTGTGATTACGATGTGATGGATCACGAGTCTGCCTCCGGTAAGTCAAAACTTTATTCTGTTAAAGAGATTAGTCTTTTTTTGGATACAACGAAGGGTCTTCGCAAGCCAAAGATTGAAAATTATTTTCCGGATTTGAAACTGTTTTTGATTTCATGTTCAACGGCAATGAGAAGCGCCTCTCTAGATGAACTTGACAAACCTAAGCGATACCGTCTCAAGAAGTTTATGAGCAGTGTCAGAAGTGTTTTAAAAACTAAGAAGTAATTATGGATATATTTTTTCTGAGATATTTTTTCGGATTCTTTTTACTGTGCGTGTTTAGTACTTATTTCTCTATGGCACCGCTGAGATTTTGCTCTTTAAATATTAACGGGTGCCGTGATGCTGTTAAAAGAGCTAGTCTTTTTGACTATGTTTCTTTAAAATGTGCCAGTGTAGTGTTTTTACAAGAAACACACACTGATGTTCAAAATCATGTACAGTGGTTGTGTGATTGGAAGGGGCAGATTTGTTTGAGTCATGGCACCAGCCTAAGCGCAGGTGTTGCCATCTTGCTGGCCCCTGAGTTTAAAGATTTACCTGTGAATATTGCTGAAGTAGTTCCCAGTAGATTGATTAGAGTGGATGTGACACTTCGGGGCTCTGATTTTTCTTTTTTAAACGTGTATGCGCCCAATGTTGGGGCTGAACGGATAGTGTTTTTTGAAAAGCTTAAGGATGCTATTAACGTAGTCCAGAGTAATAGGATTATTGTGTTGGCTGGTGATTTTAACTGTACACTAAACCATGTTTTAGATAGGAATCATTCTGAACTTCATAGCTCATCTTCTGATGTGCTTAGATCACTTGTTATGTATCATGATCTGGTAGATGTCTGGAGGGAGTCTTTTCCCTTAGCTAAACAATACACTTGGGTGAAAATTAATTCTAATATGATATCTGGGGCCAGATTGGACAGATTTTATGTACAAAAATGTATGAGGGAGAAATTTTTTAACAGTTCCATTACTCCAACTGCTTTGTCTGACCATCACCTTCTCTCGGTTGATGTTGTCTCTGCTGAGAAAACCTATAAGCAACCTTATTGGAAGTTTAATAAAAGACTGCTATTAGATCAGGCCTTTGTGCTTTCTTTCACTTCTTTCTGGGAGTTTTGGAGAGAGGGGAAATGTCAATATAAGTCCTTAAGTCAATGGTGGGACATTGGCAAAGTCCACATTAAACTTTTCTGTCAAAACTACTCTGCCTACTGTAGGAATAATCTGGATAACACAATGATGCAGCTGGAGCAGGAGATTTTACACCTCAGCGATGAGGGGGACGGTGCAGATGTAAATGGGGCTCTGGAGCGGAATAAGTTTCTATTACGGAACCTTTTGGAGGAGAGGGCACAGGAGGCATTGAACCGTGCAAAATTTTATCAGCTAATAGCATGGACGCTCCTACCTCCTTTTTCTTCAAACTTGAAAAGAAAACTGTGGATAGGAAAATTCTGGGCTGTCTAAAACTTCCTGAGGGGGGGAGAACTACTGAGAGTCATCGGATACTTTCGCATGCACGGTCTTTTTATGAGGAGCTCTACACTGCTGACCACTGTGAAGAAGAGATGGTTAATTTACTCCTCCAGGATCTACCTCAGCTTTCTAAGAGAGATCAGTCCTTGCTTGACATGCCACTTACTTTGGGGGAGATATCTTCAGCGGTACAGGAATTGTCACTCGGTAAAGCTCCTGGCCTTGATGGATTAAATGGATTTTTACAAGCGTTTTTGGGCTATCATTGGGAATGACTTACTACTCGTTTTTAAGGAGAGCATTGAGAATGGTCTTTTACCAGTGAGTTTTAGAAGGGCGGTAATCACCTTACTTCCAAAAAAAGGGGATCTAGAGGACATCAAGTGCTGGAGACCGGTTTCGTTACTTGGAACGGATTACAAAATTTTTTCAAAGACCTTAACGAACAGGATTAAACTTTGCATCTCCTCTGTGATCCATGCAGATCAGTCTTATTGTATTCCCGGTCGTACAATTTTTGATAATCTGTTTCTAGCCCGAGACTTGATTTCATACGCCAAAATGCACACCTTGGACGTCGGCTTTGTTTCCTTAGATCAGGAGAAGGCCTTTGACCGTGTGGACCATGGTTTTCTTTTAAAAAGTCTTAAAGCTTTTGGTTTTGGTACTTCTTTCATTAACTATGTTAAACTGCTGTATACAGACATTTTTAGTATGCTCAAAATCAATGGTTCCCTTACTAAACCCTTTAAAGTGGGAAGGGGTATAAGGCAAGGGTGTGGTCTCTCCGGCATTTTGTATGCTATCACCATTGAACCATTCCTGGTCTTTCTGAGGAACAAGCTGAGTGGCCTATCTATAGTATGTCCTCGCAGTGCAGAATCTGTGTCTGTCAAGCTTACTGCTTATGCGGATGACGTTATGGTTCTTATTAGGTCTTCAAAAGATGTGAAAGAACTGGAAAATTCACTTGAGATCTTTCAGAAAGCTTCTTCCTCCCGCATTAATTGGGAGAAGAGTGCAGCCTTCTCACTGGGAGTCTGGGAAGATGGAGGGCCCCTGGCTCTCCCCCAACGCTGTGTATGGAGTCAGGAGGGCTTTAAGATTCTAGGCGTCTTTTTAGGAACAGAGAGGTACATGGGAAAAAATTGGGACGGCGTTTTTGAAAAAGTGACTGGACGCTTACGCAAATGGGAGTGGATTCTACCCAAACTTTCCTTCAGAGGAAGGGTTTTAGTGGTCAATAATCTGGCAGCTTCAATGATGTGGCACAGAGTGAATGTACTTGACCCACCTAAGGATCTGCTTGTTCGTTTACAGAAGGTGTTTGTCAATTTTTTTGGGGATGGGTTTCATTGGGTCCCTCCGGCGACTCTTTATTTGCCAGTGAATGAGGGCGGTCAAGGGTTGATAAATTTGGTGGCTAAAGTTGAAGCCCTGAGACTAAAGGCTGTTCAGAAGCTACTGTACTCACCAGGGTTTACCCCGTGGGTGTCTTTGGGTCTTGCCCTTCTCAGATCTTTTGGTGGGTTGGGGCTGGACAAGCAATTATTTTTAATGTCTGAGTATGGTAAGGTTTTTCCCTTCAATATTAATTTTTATGGCTCCATTTTGGCTTCTTGGTCAGTGTTTAATATCCACAGACGTGACAATTTGCACTTTGGTGTTAATGAACCTCTGTTTTTTAACCCTCTTTTAAGTGGTTTCACATGCAAGTCTAAGACTGTTGTTAGCATCTTTTTGGAAAAAGGGGTATCTACCATAGCTGATCTAATCTGCCTTCCTTCCAAGTAGGGCTGTGCAATTAATCGTTTTTTCGATTTCAATTTCGATTTTTGCACATTTCGATTGCAAAAACAAGATAATCGAGGGAGATCGATTAGTGTGCCGCATTTCTGTTATTTCGTTTTGAGTCATTAATCCGACGCCTCGCACACAAAGTAGAAATCCTCATGTATTTGTTCAGTTTTATGCTTTTCAAGCGAGCGGAGGCAAACTATCCCTCACGTTTAAAATATCAGCTGGATCGTGGCGCCGCTCTCCGTGCAGAGAGCTGCGTGCTCAGTCATCTGTTTAAAGTCAGGTCACTAGGTAATAATCCTGTTTATGTTTGTAAAGTTATATGCATTTCAAGCGATCGTGTTTAAAATGTGAATCGCGTTCTGCTGGCACTTAAACACTACTGCTTTGACACGTGTAGCCTTCTGCAGCAACACTAAACAATGCATTGAATGTATGCAGGGCTTGACATTGACACCCGCCAAATGCGGGTATATTTCGGCTGCGACCGTTTGTGGAGACGCGCGCGCGTTCAGCGGAGCGTTGCGGACCAAAGCGCCACCTCCCAGAGAGCGCGCGAGAGGTGATGGATTTGCGAATGCACAAGAGGACGCAGTCTGAGCGCATACACACTTCAGGAAAGATACAACAATTGCATGGAAGTGATTGGAGAGATATATATTGCGTGCACATTCTCAGGGCAAGAGCGGAGAGAAATTCAGTGCATACCTGAATGCACACGAAATCAAATGAAACCCGCCAGCTGAGAGGTTCGCGCATCATTTTAATGTAAGCTACTTTGGGCAACAATAATGCCCTCTCGACAGTTGTCATTAAAAGTCTTGAATCACTTTTAACATCAAGCATGTAAAATACAATCTGCATAAACAAGTTGAAAGTAAAATTCATGTACATTTCTTGACTGCTGTTGTTAATAAATATTTAAAGTGGTTGTCGAGGGGTTTTGTGTATATCTTTTCAGTTAATCTTCTACACCCCTGCTCCACTTTTAATATATTCATTCAATGTAAATCTGTTTATGCCTTACTAGACTGTTTTTATGCACCTAAATATATGATATGATCTATACTGATATACCTGGTATATACCAGCTAATGTTGTCCTAATTTGGGTGGTCAGACTGCATTTGAAATTCAATCTGCATCTAATTTAGATAAACCAAGTAAATTTGCTCAAATTAAAGTCATTTTAGGATGCCAAAGTCAAGTTTAATCATATAAAATTTATTTTACCAGCAACAAAATTGTGGCCTGTGAAAATGCTGAGTGGCTAGTAATTTGGAAAACAACTAGCCACTTTGGCTGGTGAGCAAAAAAGTTAATGTCAAGCCCATGTATAAATGCATGTTTTTACAGTCATTTAAGTAATCGTGTTAAATAATCGAGATTAAGATTTTTTATCAAAACAATCGGGATTATGATTTTTCCCATAATCGAGCAGCCCTACTTCCAAGTCATGGAGGACAGCTGAGTCTATCTGTAGCCAAACAGGCTTCAAATCTGTAAGGATGGTGGAACAGATCCTGGGTGAGTTGAAAACTGCTTTCCCAGCAACCCTTCTCTCTTTTTTAGAGAGTGTATTGTTTAAAGGCTCATATGATAGTTTTTTCCCAATACTGACTGTGTCTCCAAATGTTTCTCTGGATGGTGAGCGGGATACGAAACTGCTCACTTTTAAGTACTTGGAAGGATTTGCTCTTAATGAGGCTGGGAAGGATATACTCTATCAGACTTGTGTCAAAGTCAGGTTTTCCCAAGGAATCATGAACAGAGAGGACTCAAAATGGAGGGCCTTTTTGCAGGCTCCCTCCAATCTTTTGCCTTCTTGGAGACTTTTTTATAAAGGCCCTCTGCCTAAGCGTTCTGGGGACTTACAGTGGAGGATTTTACATTGTATCTTACCTACTAACACTCACTCGAAATTTAATTAAAATGTTCTGCCTAAATGCTTGTTCTGTGTTTCTCCTGAAACTGTTTTTCATGTCTTCTCTGAATGCACCAGATTGCTACCGCTGTTTTCTGTTCTGGGAAAAATTCTTAATGATTTGGGTTTTGTTTTTGACATGATGCACTTCATTTTCGGTTGTAAATACTCAAGGGCGCTTATGAAGCAATGTACTGTGGCAAACTTTTTAACGGGTCAAGCGAAGTTAGCAATTTGGAAGTCTCGTAAGCTAGCAAATGAGGGAACAAATGTGAACCTTCTTCAGCTGTTTATGGCTTTGGTGGAGTCCAGGGTTGTTGTGGAGCACAAGTTTTTTCAGTTGACAAAAAATCTCCCAGAATTCGAGTTTAAATGGTGTGTAAATGGGGCTTTAACATCCCTTGGTGAGGATGGAACACTAATTTTTAACTGGTAGACTCTGATTGGGTCAATCAATGTGTCATGTACATTTTATTTGTTTTCCAGCTGTGATTTAGTGTGAATAGATGTTTTTTCTAATGATTAAATAAAGGGAGTTAAAAGTCAAAGTCTCTCTCTGTCTCTCACTCTCTTTCTTTCTTTCTTTCTCTCTTTCTGTCTTATAAACACTTAATTTAAATAAAGTATAAAAAATTATGATCTGTTTTTATAGGGGACTTCCCATACAGTATGCATACCTCATATTTAACCATTTCACTGCGCCATTTTGGACATATATACCATAACTCCACTTTAGAGGCCAATAAAGACTTCATTTCAAAAGAGTAGAAAAAAATTATTATCTGTTTTTGAAGGGAACGTCCCATACAGTATGCATACCTCATATTAAACCATTTCACTGCGCCATTTTGGACATATATACCATAACTCCATTTTAGAGGCCTATAAACACGTCATTTCAAAAGAGTAGAAAAAAATTATGATCTGTTTTTATAGAGGACATCCCATACTGTATGCATACCTCATATTTAACCATTTCACTGCACCATTTTGGACATATATACCATCACTCCATTTTAGAGGCCCAAAAACACTTCATTTCAAAAGAGCAGAAAAAAATTATGATCTGTTTTTGACGGGGACGTCCCATACTGTATGCATACCTCATATTTAACCATTTCACTGCACCATTTTGGACATATATACCATCACTCCACTTTAGAGGCCTATAAAGACTTCATTTCAAAAGAGTAGAAAAAAATTATGATCTGTTTTAATAGAGGACATCCCATACTGTATGCAGGGCCAGATTAACACTTTGTTATACCCTGGGCAACAATATTCAAGGGCCCCATCATCACGACCCCAGGATCACCATAATATGGTCATATACAGAATATATTACATTATTATACAGTACATATACTCAATACTTCAAATTCTAACTGTCATCAGGTGTATTTTGATTTACAAATATTTAAATGCTCATTCAAATGCACTACTATGTCCCCTATCAAAGACATTCACTCACATATGATGCTATGAAAACTAAACACATCAGCATCTGTATAATCTCCGGGCTGTAAAAGTAAGCTGGCGGTGTAGAAAAGTCCTGGCTAACTTAGCTGAGTTGTCCTCGTCGTTGACCGAAGCTCACTTGACAGAACTTTTTAATTAATACACATTTAAGATGACCATGGATTAACTCTAATTTGCAAAGTCATTGATATAAAAAGCTTATTTTTTGCATATACAAGCATTGTCTAAAAATGAAAATAGGCTTTTATTAATTATTATTACAAGACCAGCATATAGCCTAATATTAGACACCCAAACCAAAGTGAAGAAAATGATCTTTAATTTGCAAGTCTGAACTGAACATCAACGCAGACATGATTTTCCTCACAGAAGTTTAAGATCATATAGGCTACATCTTGAACGTAGATATACAAATGAACACAGGGAAAGTAAGTTTAACACTGTGAAGCACAAGCAAACATGCTGGAAGGCAGCTAAAAACCATCAGGACATAAACACGGGCTTATTTTATTATATTGGAGCCTTACTTCCAGATAAAGTAATAAACTGGATTGATGATTTAAATGTTGTTTACTCACATGTGCGTTGTTAACTCTCCGGAATTTATGTTGTGCACTGCTCCCCTCGTTCACTAACTTACTCCTCATGGTTGGTTTGTTGACAGTGTCGCGTGAGCAGCTACATTGCATGTTTGACTTCATTTGGCGATAAGCAGACCTATTGGTGATGTCAAAGTACCGCGAGAGCGATTCAAAGCAGATTTCTCCATGTGATAACTGGAATTGCTCTCGCGCTACTTAGCTGTCACTCGCCTGTAGGTTCTCTGCTCCCCAGTCACTTTCGCGCCGCTATAGTAATTTGATTTCATACGCCGATAGGATCGCGCAGATACCTGCGTATCACGTAGACTACACCACTGTTTATACTTTACATTTTCTGCTTTTCTGATGTCCTTTTCCTTTTTTAATTTTACTAACGCCTTGCGTCACGTAATGCTCGGCGAACCTTTGACTCACGCACCTCATGCGGACTGACCAATGAGGAGAGGGTCTTAACCTGAGGCAGGGCCGGATTAACCATACGGGCAACTGGGCAATTGCCCAGGGGCCCAAGACCTCCAAAGGGCCCAGGGCAGCAAGGGCATGAGCAAAATACTGTATCTGGTAATATCCCGCTGGCCGCTTTATATTAAACAAACTGTCAACGCGGGATTTTGCGCTGCAAAGAGAGACGCTGCGCTGCCTATTACTTTGAACGTGAGTTGAGAGCGGTTGAGTCTCATGCAGCCTGACCAATGAAGAGAGGGCCTCAGGTCAGGGCCAGATTAACACTTTGTTATACCCTGGGCAACAATATTCAAGGGCCCCATCATCACGACCCCAGGATCACCATAATATGGTCATATACAGAATATATTACTGTAATATACAGTAAATATACTCAATACTTCAAATTCTAACTGTCATCAGGTGTATTTTTGATTTACAAATATTTAAATGCTCATATAAATGCATTACCATTGTCTAAAAATGAAAATAGGCTTTTACTTAATTATTATTACAAGACCATCATATAGCCTAATATTAGACACCCAAACCAAAGTGAAGAAAATGATCTTTAATTTGCAAGTCTGAACTGAACATCAACGCAGACATTAATTTCCTCACAGAAGTTTAAGATCATGTAGGCTACATCTTGAACGTAGATATACAAATGAACACAGAGAAAGTAAGTTTAACACTGTGAAGCACAAGCAAACATGCTGGAAGGCAGCTAAAAACCATCAGGACATAAACACCGGCTTATTTAATTTTATTGGAGCCTTACCTCCAGATAAAGTAATAAACTGGAATACTAGATTGATGATTTAAATGTTGTTTACTTACATGTGTGTTGTGAAATCTCCGGATTTTATGTTGTGCACTACACCACTCGTTCACTTCTCAACATGTTTGTTTACAGTGTCGCGTGAGCAGCTACACTGCAGGTTCGACTTCATTTGGCGCTAAGCAGACCTCTTGGTGATGTCAAAGTACCGCGAGAGCGATTCAAAGCAGATTTCTCCATGTGATAACGGCAATCGCTCTCGCGGTACTTTGCTGTCACTCGTCTGTGGGTTCTTGTGGGGCCACACCAGTCTGCTCCCCGGTCACTTTCGCGCCGCTATAGTAATTTGATTTTATACGCCGATCGGATCGCGCAGATGCCTGCGTATCACGTAGACTACACCACTGTTTATATTTACATTTTCTGCGTTTCTGATGTCATTTTCCTTTTTTAATTTCCGCTTCGCGCTCCATGTCTCGTTTTTTTCTGTTGTAGCAGTAGTAAGATCCTTTGACCCACCTCATGCGGACTGACCAATGAGGAGAGGGTCTTAACTTGAGGCCCACTCTTCATTGGTCAGTCCGCATGAGACTGACTCTCAACCGCTCTCAACTCACGTTCAAAGGCATAGGCAGTGCAGCGTCTCTCTTTGGAGCGCAAAAGCCCGTGTTGACAGTTTGTTTAATATAAAGCGGCCAGCAGGAGATTACCAGATACAGTATTTTGCTCGTGCCCTTGCTGCCCTGGGCCCTTTGGACATCTTGGGCCCCTGGGCAATTGCCCAGTTGCCCGTATGGTTAATCCGGCCCTGTGCCTGGGTGCTTGGCTTCAGTTTCCAGCCTGTTTCGTTAGGTTTTACGCACGATCCGCCTCGGTTACGAAATACAATTACCGGCACACCGCCAAAATTCTCGGGCTTTCGTTTCACTATAGTGAAAGTGTCCGATGCACATGTACTGCGTGCATAAGTCGATGTCCTGCTGGCGAAGGATGTATCGGGCCGGTCCCTCTTACCGAGATGATGATGATAGGATTTTTCCAGCCTTTATCTCATAGTACCCAAAATACGCGGCGGGTTACGATCGATTTGATTTACGCACCGGCTCTACAAAGGTGGTCTTTTTTGGATGATAACGCCGAGGCTCGTATTTCAATATTCAGATCGGTTTGCAGCCTTAGACCTGTAAGACGTGTACTTTATGTGTCCATCTCCGCTCGCCTTAGACCGTTTTTTCGCTCTGCGTCGTGGGGTGGGCATATTAATATTAAGTACACCATTCGAGCTGTGGCTCTCTCTCCGTGTCTCCATGAAAGTGCTAGTCACGGCATTGAAATATCAGAGAGAGAGCGTTGTTCGCATTCTGCTTTTATTTACGTCGACTTATAATAGCCCGTTCTTGGCAGACGTGCGCGAACACAGAGAGTTAATGCTTCGGCATCTCGCTCGTTTAAGTCATCAGGTCGACTGGGAAAGAGCAACTTTGCCCCGTGCAGAGGATCCTTTTTCTCAGTATGGAATTAGACGCGATCGACTAATTGGCGTGTTTTACAAGAGCGCGCAACTAGTCAGTTCTGACTTGCCTCGGTTTAAAACAATTTCAGAAGCTCCTGGACATATGACAGCATGCTGCGGCTGTGACACTGCTCGAGCTGTGTCATATGAGACCGCTTCAGCGTTGGCTTTACGATCGAGTCTCGAGGAGAGCGTGGCGCACCGGCATACATCGTGTAAACACTACACCTGCGTGTCATTTAAATTTTCCCCGTAGTAGACCCATCATTTCTGATAGCAAGATATGCCTCTGAGGGGTCTCCTGGCATTCTGTAGCATGCGATGCCCTAATCACGGGATGATCAGCCACGTATGACGGGCTTGCAGTCTCTGGGGTGTGCATAGCACCACAACTGCCGCGAGCGGTGCGTTGTATATCTGGGACTTGTACGCTCCGCTATGGAGATGCGAGGGAAGGATGTATTAGTCGACACCGACAACATTGCGACTGTTGCGTTATTTACCGTTAAGGCGGTTTTGCGCTCTCGTCACCTGTCGCATCTCGCTCGTCATCTCCTCCTTTGGAGTCAGAAGCATCTGAGGTCCCTTCGTGCCATTTACATCCCGGGCTCGCTCAATACAGCGGCAGACGCGCTTTCCCGAGCTTTCCACCCCCAGACGGTCCAGCTAATTTGGAAGAAGTTCGGTTGTGCGTAGATAGATCTGTTTGCGCCGCCGGACGATACCCACTGTTGCCTATTTTATTTACTAACCGAGGGCAGCCTCTGCGTGGATGCGTTGGCACACAGCTGGCCGCGGGGGATGTGCAAATACGCGTTCCTTCCAGTGAGCTTTATTGCGCAGACACTGTGCAAAGTCAGGCAGGACGGGGAGAGCCTTTTATTAATCGTCCGTTCTGGACGACCAGGAATTGGTTTTCATAGTAAATGCTCCTCGCGACAGCCCTCCCTGGCGGATTCCCCTGAGGAAGGACTTTCTTTCTTAGGAAGGGGCACATTTGGCACTCGCGCCCCGACCTGTGGGATCTACATGTATGGTCGTTGAGCGCGCGCCAGGTTTAAGTGATTTATCGCAAGCGGTATCTAACACCATCGACGCGGTTCTAGCACCGTCCACAAGACGGGCTTACGCGCTTAATGAAACCTTTTTCGTCACCCGGTGCTCTTCGCAACGCGAGGACCCCAGAGAATGCCCTTTAACATTGTGCTTTTATATCTTTAACATAGGTTAGATGGTAGGCTGTCCCTCCGCTATTAAAGTTGATATCGCCGCTATTTCTGCTCATCACTCTCTTATCAACGGCAGATCAGTTGGCCAGCATGATTTAGTTATTACATTTTAAGAGGCGCTCGCAGGCTAAACCCCTCGCGCCCTCCCTCTTTCCTCCTGAGACCTGTCCATAGTGCTGAAGCCTTCAGGTATTCCATTTGAGCCTTGCAGTCTGCGAGTCTGAAGTTTTTTAGCAATGAAAACTCTGACCCTGCTAGCATTGGCCTCCATGAAGAGAGTAGGGGATTTACATGCATTCTCTGTTGACGATTCGTGCCTTTAGTTTGGTCCTGCTGTCTCTCTGAGACCCAGACCAGGCTACGTGCCCAAAGTTCCCACCACTCCCTTCAGAGATAGGTGGTGAGCTTGCAAGCGCTGCCCCCGGGGGACGCAGACCCAACCATGGCTTTGTTGTGCCCCGTACGCATACTGCGACTCTACGTGGTTCGCACGCAAAGCCTCAGGACCTCAGACCAGCTCTTTGTTTGTTACGGTGGCCAGCAGAAAGGGAAAGCTGTCACTAAGCAGAGGATGTCTCATTGGATAGTTGATACTATCGCCCTGGCTTATATCTTCAGGGTATTTTTTGCCCCTTTAATTTGAGAGCGCACTCCATACGGAGTGTTGCCTCATTTTGGGCTATCGCTCGTGGTTCCTCGCTAACAGACATCTTCAGAGCTGCTGGTTGGGCGACACTTAATACGTTCATTAATTTTACAATGTTTGTATCGAGCCTGTATCCTCTCGTGTTCTTTCCTCACCAGGGAGGGCACGGAGAGCAGACTCGCAAGTCGGCTTGCAGCCTCCGACTGAGGCTCCAAATTGAGTTTCAGTATGGAAGGCCATCAGAGCCAAAATGCGTAATGGTTTGAATTGCTCTTCCTCCGCTGCCTTGGCAGCCTTTGTTGCGGAGCATTGGCTGTCAGCCTTTCACTAGCTGTATTCTTACGAACCTACGTGTTTGGCTTGGGCTCCACATTGGGTCCCATCGGGTTCCTTTGTGAGTATTATTCCGTGGGGTTAATCCAACAGCCCACGTTTCCCTTAGCAGAGCACTGCTTTGCTTACACAGCCACGGCTGTCCTTATTACTGTTTATTTAGTCCACCATTAGCCCTTAAGAGGGGCGGTGGATTCCGCAGCGTTCCTATCCCGCTCTGGTAGGGCGCTTCCCAGTCGCTGGCACTTCTGTGGGGTTAAAGGAACATCTAGTGCCCGGCCTTTCTGCCTTATCCTATTTCTCCATTCCCTTAAGGGGAGTTGGAGGGTTTTTTTGCAGACACCGGAAGAGGTCAGCCCCTAGTGGCGTTTTGGTAGGGATTCCCAATTCGTTGGTCACGACGTGACGTCATAGTGACCGACTGAAAGGGAACGTCTCGGTTACGGATGTAACCCTCGTTCCCTGAAGGAGGGAACGGAGACGTCACGTCCCGTCGCCACAGGTGCTGCCACCTGCTGTTACGGCCGGTCACTTCCGGCTTTCTCAGCGAACAGAAGCTGATTTCCCTATTTGCACGTGCGGCTTATATATGCACCTGGCGGGGCGGCGCCAGCATTATGCAAATATCTCAATGCCAAGTTCATTGGCGTTTTAGTAGTATACGAAGCAGATTGGTCTCTCTAAGCGAGTTCCCAATTCGTCGGTCACGGCGTGACGTCTCCATTCCCTCCTTCAGGGAACGAGAGTTACATCCATAACCGAGACGTTCTTGCACCTGTGAATACAAATAAAAATCCATATTTATGATTTAAATATAAACTTCCATTATTATTATTTACATGTCTGAATCTCGTGAACAGCGGAACTGCTCAATATGAGTGGTTGAACTTGAGCAAGCCACGTGATGAGAGAGAGCAGCGGACGGTTGACGTACGATACAGATGGGAGGGCGTCGAGCAGACAAACAACGGTAAAGCTGTCGATGCTAGATAATTACTGTAAAAGTTTTCTTGCATTTATCTGTTAATATATTGAGTTTTGTTTTCGAAGGGATCCATTTTTGAAGCCATTTTATTATTATTATTATCATTAACGGATTTATAATTAACGTTGCCTTTCCATGGGCTTTTTAATTTAATGTCTGTTCAAAAAAGTATTCCGGAGTTCATATGTTATATATGTGATTTGTATATAAAGTTGAATCACTTAAAATTTAATGTAAGTAGCCTACGTTCTTGTTAGTGTTCAATGTTTTATGCATGTGTACTGTGAGTTATATGTAGCTAATATAAAGTTGTATTTTTGCACTTAAGTTTTAAATGAAGTTGAAATGTTTGTATCGATATAGCATGCTAGTGTTAAATGAGATCAGTTTTTCCTCTCATATTATTGTCGTATTTAATTTTCTAATGATAACGTGAAGAACAGTATTTAGGAATCTTGGTTTTAATGGTTTTTTAACATCTCATGAAGACTTTGGTTTATTTTTTTATGAAATAATATGTTCAAGAAGCTTTATGTAAAACTATGATATGTTGTATTTCACTTGAAATGTATTGGGGTTATTTTGTACTTCCATTAATTAGTTTTAAATGTTTACAGAATGTTATTTGGTCAATAAAGCAAGCAATTTATGCAATCTTGTGTATGACTATTTTCTTATTCAACCCTCTCTGAATAAGTAATATGTAATGTTTCTTAATCTCTAATCATTATTAATAATAATTTAATAGATCTGTTGCTTAATAACAATAGGGTTAATGTTATTCATTTTTTATAAGTAATTAGTAATGAAAAAAATTAGGTAGACCTTACCTAATTTTTTTAGTTTATCATAGTAATTAAATTTAGGTACTCTTTACTCAAATAAATAGGATATACTCAAACAAAGTGAGTGCAAATTGTTACAATTTTATTGAATGAATTCTATAGGTTGTTTTTTACCGTGTACACACAATGGCCCCTCCAAAAAAAACAAAGTACTCTGTATACTACCGTATGAATACTAGATACTACCCTACTTTTTTCAATGTAGTATACAATCTGTCTAGTTAATAATGAATGCCTTCGCTAACACACACATAAAGTACATATACAATTGTATTAATTTGAATTCACGACTCACATATATGGAAAAAATATTATGCACAAAAGACAAATGGATGATGACAAATATGTTATTGTGCATACAGCAAAGTCAAGGGTTCGATTTCCAGCCAATGCATAAATGATGAATGCAATGTAAGTCACTGAATAAAAGCGAATACATGTGATGCAAAAGTACATATGAAGCTGTTTATCGAACAAACAAGAGCATAGAAGTATAATATGATAGCTTGATTACAGTGTCATTCTGTTTCTTTATAATAAAACAAATTGAAATGTAAAGATTACAATGTTATATCATGACACTTGTTGCCTTGAAAGTTATACAATCCACTAAAAAACAACTAAGAAGCGCTAGAAAGCCCTCAGCCAACCTCAATGTTTATACATACTGTAGCAGACGGCATATTATTTATACAGAGTAGGTGGCCTGTAATTATTTTTGCTGCATCTTGAAACACTTGAACACAACTGCAGACAGACAGCTCTGTAATTTGACTGTCCAGATGTACAATAACCATGGCATTTTCAATGTAATACCAGCAAAAATAAACATTATTGGAGAGTTTATATTTAGAAAAAAGGAACATCATGAGTGCATTTTGTATTATTTGTTATACATTGTCTTTGTTTATCAATATGAAGAGACCTGGAGAAGACCCATTTGTTGTGGTTAGAAACATTACTGTTTTTTATATAAAATGGACTTTATATAAAACAGAGTATTCAGACTCAATTTATGAGGTGAAGTGCATTTCTATAAAAGTAATGCCCCTTTCACAGCATGTATTGTCTGTGACTGTAGTTTACTTCACATCAGCATATAAATGACTGACATGACTGACACAATGTGTTTTTGGTGGGGCCCAAATTAATTCACGAGTTCACATTAACATGTAATCGACAGGGAAGGAGATAAAGCATATTTGGTGTGCTGTCCGAGGAGAGGGTGATGAGAGTGAGGTGATGGGGTGGAGAGGGGATGCTGCAAAAAATCTGTCACAGGATAGAGGTGTGGGACTGCTATAGGCACCTCTTTGTGCTGATTGGTTGGATAACATGACCATGCTCCTCCCGAACATAGTTAAATAAACTTCATTAAATGAAAGTATTGGCAAAAAACCAAAAGCACAAAACCTGAGAAAAAAAATTGCAGCTGGCAAGGGTGAAAATGAATCTGGGTATCTTTGAACCAAATGTGGAAGCACTCTAAAGGGCGATTTATAGTCGTGCGTAGGTCCTACGCCGTAGCTACCGTAGCTATCCGTAGCCTGTGCGTAGCTCTGCGTAGCCTGACGCGCACCTCACAAAATTTCTAACAGCGCGTCGGCTCTACGCGAACCGCAAGCGCTGTGATTGGTCCACCAGAACCCCTCCCGTCAGGTAAAAAAACTGCGTCATAGGTATTTCCGTTTGTGATGGTGAAAACAAAGATGAGCCAAGTTGAGGAGTGATTTAACTCAAACTGCATCAAAAGTAGCTGTTTATTTACTTCCATCATTGCTGGTCTTCTCAAGTTATACACAATAAGTTGCTGTTTCTTCTTCGTTTGTGGGTTAACTTGCTAAGCCTCTTCTTCTTTCACGTTTGTGCTGCTACTGTGGTTACACGCGTGGATACTGCCTACCAGCGGTCGCGCGTGTGTTTGCACGTCGACGCGGACGACGACGCAAAAGTATAAATGAAAACCGACGCGGAACCTACGCCGTCGCTGCTACGCCGTAGGACCTACGCACGACTATAACGAGCCCTTAAGGGTTTTTCACACAGGACGCAGTCTCACATTCTGTCTGTGCTATTTTTTATTTAAACACGGCACTTAAGCGTTGCATATTTAAGATGCAAATTTTTTAAACCTTGCTACATAGGCTCATTGAAATGGTGTACCTCTGCCAACATTTCTCTACAAGCTAAAATGTGTTGCTGCTGGTACACATCACAGCATATTTCAGTTGGAGTGTCCACTAGGGGCGATAGAGATGCTTATTTTTTCTCTGTTTTGTTGTGGGTTCATTCAATTTTACAAAGCAATATATTATTGAAAATTATACTACGGGTCCATTGAATGCTTGAATATGATTAGCTGATGAACGTTCTGAGGTGTGCAATTATTTTCTGGGAAATGCACGGCGAATGTAGTTCCAGGCAGCTCTCTTGACCGTTTTACAGTTCCATATAACTTCGCATAGTTAAAGGAACAGTATGTAGGATTGTGGCCAAAACTGGTATTGCAATCACAAAACTTGTGGCTAAAACTGGTACTGCAATCACACAACTGGTGGCCAATACACAACATGACAACATAAACATCAGTTGAGGGCTGCAACTCCACTTTTTAAATGACAATATCCTGCCCAGACCACTGTTGTCAGTGATATAAGTATTTGAAATGAAAATGATTTCTTAATGTCTAGTGACAAATCAGGGCCATTTTATGATTAATTGATATAAATTTCCTACATACTGTTCCTTTAACAAAGACGAGCAGGTTTTAATATGCATCTGCTTTGTAACTTTAAAAAATCCTGCATCAAAATGACCAGTGCCCGGTTGCATGAAAGTCCCCAAGCTAAGAAATCCCTTAAATATAAGGTTAAGGGTGCCCTTAATAAAAAATGGGTTGCAAGAAAAACCCTTAAGTGAACCTTAAGGCTGTCAATAAGTATTTACCCTTAAATGCTAAAGTATTACCTTAAGTTCTGCTATGCGTTGCAACAAAGTCCTTAAGTCCCATTTTCCCTTAAAAACTTAAGGGACTATAACAGGTCCCTTAACGTCACACGCGATGGCTGATTTTATGGTTGTTTAAGAAAATGAAGTACAAACGCACATTTCTAACGATCTAAATAATCCCTAGAGAAAAGGATGCGCATTTATTAGGAGAATAGCGGTTTGATCGTCCGTCAATCTAAAGTGTTTCCAGTTTGAATTACTTTGAGGTTTTATACACGCGGCACTTTACAGTCTGTTATTTGCGATGTTTCATTGTACACAAATCCGCCGTCTGTTGAGCTGCGTGCATGCGTTGATTTGTTACCGCTGTGAGATTTTGTAACTATAGCAACCGCGTCTCCGCTGCCGTGTTTTGGCAGAGACTACCTTAAAATACTTAGTATAAACACTTAGGTAAGGGTGACAGTTAAGACCTTTGTTGCAACGCTCTTAAATAAATCCCTTACCTCAGGGATTTTTTCTCCCTAAGGGAAACCCTCACTTAAGGAGTTTCATGCAACCGGGCACAGAATCAAAACGCCTCTAGTGTACACTTCATCAAAAGATGCAGTGATATGTACCAAAAAAAATTATTTTAGGTTATGCAGAAATTTAGGCAGAGGTATTAATGGCAAACCAACAAGCAATAGCCGTCATTTCACCACCTAGGTTAACTATAGACCTATAGTCTTGCTATAAGTAACCCACTCCTAGCCGAAATAAACCTGGATGTAGCTTTTCCCAAATAATTTGCGAGATGCATGATATTCCATCATGTAAGCAAAGTCAACAGCGATTACAAGATATTTGGTAACATTTATTTATTTATTTAATTTTTGACAGCCCAAATGTTGCCTTGTTCTAGCCTAGACATCTGGCCTGTGTTTGGACAGTTCTTCTAAATTGCTTTTCAGTTCCATGATGCTGCTGTACTGGTAGAACGTTATCTGTGGGAAAACAACACAAGTATGAGATATTAGATTACTGTTACTTTTTGCAACCACATATACATACAAGTATCATCTGGGACATATAATTCTGAAAAGATTGTTTTGAATTGTTTTAATATCATCTGGCTTTAAGCAATAATGACTCCTGAAATGCAGTATATATATCTCATCTTGGTCGTAGTAAAAAACCTGAGAAAAATCTATCTTGTTTAATAAAACAAAGCAGACCATTTTACAGTTTTCAATTAAACGTTGTAATCAATAACCACATGGCTTATGTGTACTGGGCTAGGTGACAACACATATTTTAAAGCTTTATACAAAAAAACAGATGGCATGTAATACATTTGAGATTTAATCAAGTGTTTATGTTGTTGATTTAATTTAACTAGATGTGTTTTTATAGCATAAATAAATGTTTCTAATCAAAATAATTTTCACTTGACATGCGAGCCATTTTTAATGGCATATTAGTTTTGTAAAACTTGGCAAAGTTTCTTAGTAAATAAGCAGCATGAATTTCACCACACATATTTCAACTTCATTTCACATTATTAAAACTCTCAATATACTGTAAAAGACTTCAGGGCTCAAAAAAGTCCTTTCACAAAGACTATTGCTATAACCAAACTATTACATTGAGCATATCAAATGAATTCAAAGTAAACTAATCAAACAAGTTATTTACATCATTACTAAACCTAAAGTAACAAATACTCCTGACAAAAGCATCGGGCCGCCCCTTCTAATAAAGATGTTAGGGGCTGCAGTGGCCACCCCAAACAGGGCACTGTTGTCTCACAGCAAGAAGGTCCTTGGTTCAAGGCCTGGCTGGGTCAAGAGGTCTTTCTGTGTGGAGATGGTTTACTCTGGGTACTTCAGCATATAGTTTCCTTCTACAGTCCAAAAACTATATACATGTTGATCTATGCACATAGAGGGAAGGGCAATTTGACATCTCCAATTCACCTACCTGCATTTTTAACCTGGCGATTAACCAGTTCTCATCATGAATATAGCTATAGATGATGAAATGGTGTTAACATGTTTATCTATTCCATTTATTTCAATCAAAACAAATATTAATGCTATACCTAGGGCTGTCACTGGCTGATGGTTAATTGTCTAATTGTGACGATTATGATGATTTATTGTCTGTTTTATTGCTTTGACATTTAATTCTCATATATTTTTTGTTGTGATTATTTTAATTAATTTTTTGCATATTAAATTACACATATTAAAAGTAATTATTTAATGAATATATCTTTCAAAAATTGAAAATTCTTCATAAGAAATAAACACAAGAAAGTGTATAAAAAATAACAGAAAATAAAAATGCTATCAATATATACTGACTATACCAGAACAGGCCTTAAATAGTAGCCAATCCCACTAAGGTAACATTAGTACTGCTATTAGTATATTTTTTCACTGTATTGAATGGCTTTGCAATGTATCGTGTTACACTGCCATCTGAACGATTTCATTTATACAGGCTCTGCAGCTCCCCCTTGTGTTTTTTAGAGAGATGTGCAATCATTGTGGTGATCTGAAATCATCACGATGAGGTCAAACAATGATGACAAGACGATTATTAAACAATCATTGTGACCGCCTTAGCTATACCTTACAACACCATTTTAAAAAAATTGTTTCCATCTTTGTTGCACAAGTTTTGGAAAGGATTTTATTTGTGCTGAAACAACCATGCCCTGTGTACAAATCATTGATGGGTTTGGATGATGACAAGCCTACAAGTCATAGCAAAGGTGTTCAGTTCAGTCTGGGCGTTTTGCAGACCAGTCAAGTTCTTCCACACCAAACTACGGTATATCAATCATTTCGTTTTTAACCTTGCTTTGTACATAGGAGCATTGTCATGATGCAATAAAAAAAGGTGCTCTGCCCAAACTGTTGCTATAAAAATAGAAGCACACAATTCTCTAGAATCTTTATTTGCTATAGCATTAAGATTTGTGCTTACTGAAATAACTGAAGTAGACAAAGCTGTTCATTAGAAGTGGGCTCCCCAAAACTTTTGGCCATATAGTGTACTGTATAACTCACCATGGGTCCTAAAATTTGCAAATGTATTACCGAATCATCAATAACAGTAAAAAAGCAACTGGGTCTGCATGACTAATTTATTACACTAATTAATCACTATGTTTTAAAAGATTAAGATCTCTCTCTACCTTTCCTGTCATAAGCTGTACAAACACAACAACCAGTTCTATAAAATGGACTTTGTTTCTCAGTTGTTGCAGCCGGGTCCTGTAAAATACGATCGTGTATTCTTGTCCATTATCTGATTAGTTTAGCTACATGACCAAATGATTTGCCTTTTCAAAATCCGAGACCACTCACATCGATTGCTTATGAGAATCCAATACATAATTCTGTCACGGTTAATCCGTGTCATGTCTTGTCTCTGTTCCGATTGTTATCACCTGGACATTCATTGATTAATTACCTGCCTCATCACACCTGTTTGTCATTTAGTCTGTGTGTATATATACCTCTGTCTTCTGTTTGCTCACTGCTGGATCATTGTCATTGTCACTACTCTCTGTGGTCATTAAAAATCCCAGGATATCCTTCGAAAAGAGTAGGGGTGTGCCCCGGCATCCTGGCCAAACTTGCCCATTGGCCTACTAATCATCCCTCATACTAATTGGCTATATCACTTGGTCTCTTCTCCACTAATAAGCTGGTGTGTGGTGAGCGTTATGGCGCAATATGGCTGCCGTCGCATCATCCAGGTGGATGCTGCACATTGATGGTGGTTGTGGAGATTCCCCCATTCATATGTAAAGCGCTTTGAGTACTGAGAAAAGCGCTATATAAATGAAAGGTATTATTATTATTATTATTACTTTCATGTCTGTTCCTGTTTCTTCTATTGGATGTTCCTGTGTTCCCTGCCCGTTGTTTTATTCTCGTTCTGTTAATAAATGTTATTTATTTCATTGTGAACTCTGCACTTGCGTCCTAACTTCCTCACTCCTGCATCCCAGTCGTGACAAATTCTCCCAACTAAACCCATCTAAACCCTAAACTGCACTCCATCACCATCTAAGAATCGACCGTCTGATAAAAGAAAATGTCATTTGATGATTGATTTGTAAATGTCAGATGTTATCAGCGTGATTTATTTTTCAAGAAGTGTCGTGCTTTAAAAGTTCAGGGCAGGCGACAAATATTTTTACTTTTGGTGTTTGTTTCTGCACTGCAAATACAGAAACGTAAAAAGTGAGAATAAGAAGTCATGGGTTCTTATCCCAAGAAATAGAAAAACATAATATATAAATAAACATTGCATGTTCTTGCTGCTTGAACGCTATGGAAAAAAGTATCTCCCAAATGCATGTAACCTAATCACGCACACACATATAACACATGATGAAGGCAAAACTGAATACTGCATCTAGTGGTACACAGCCCATTCATCCATGTGCCCGGGTACAAAGCTTATATTTAAGAGGTAACTAATACATTTAGAATAAATGTTCGTGAATGGGCTTTTATTTCGGGATGGAAGAAAAAGCATTAGGTTAGGTAGAGGTAAGTACTGTGTGTGCATGTGTGCAGTTTAAAGTTAGGGGGATGGCCAGACCTTAAGTGATTTACTGGCATTTGCTTTTTGTAGTGAAAGTGCATGACAATCAAAAACTAAAAGAAAGTGTTGAGAAAAGCTGTTTTTTTTTGCTGGCGAGACTGCCCATTATCAGGGTGATCTAGTAGCTTCACTGAAGTGCTCTCTACACCTATCAAACCTCTAAATATAGCCCTTCCCTGTAAACATCATACACCCACCCAAATCAAGACTAGGGTCAATACTTCTTTTCAAGTTTATTTCTATTCAATAATTATAATACTAATGAAGAAGGAAAACTGTAAATCAGCAAAAAGCTTAATTGCATTTATAATGCAAATACACATCCTAATCAGATTTTTAAGTAAAAACACATTAAACGTCCTTAAAGCAAGACTTGTAAAATAATCAAATTAATCAAGATTTACTATTAGCAAAAAAAAAACTGTATCCATCGTTGCAACGCATGCTTGATGGCCTGTTATATCTTTGTCAATTAAAATAATAATAATAAAAAAAAATTAAAAAACAAAACAGTAAAAAGTTTCTGCTGTTTTTATCCATTGTCAGCATTTTTATTTCCACTCCTCCAGCGTTAGGCTAATAACTCTGACTTCCCTTCCATTAAAGAGCTCTTTGAGGATATAAAAGAACATTATGGGTATATGCTAGCTAGCAGATTTCAAGCTCTTGTCTTTTCCCTGACCTTGTAGATTTTAGATATTTACGGAAAAGATTTAAAGACCTGGTGTCCTAAAGCCCATGATTGAAAGTCCAGCAAACGTGAAATGTGTGGGTATATAAAACAGCACTTGGATTAGACCTCTGAAGTCTGCAGTGTTGGTCACATATGAATTAAAATGAACTTGAAAAAATGATCTTTGAGTAAACCAGTATTTAATGACATATCAGTTCAGATCTAATGACTTATGGCTTAAACAGAAAATAATGTGATAATTAGTTACATTAGCTGAAAGACATAGTAGGCTATCAAATAAAAGACACATAAAATAAGCTTGCTGTGTTAGTATTATACTGTTTTATAGTAAATGTAATTAAGAAAAAAAAGACAAATAATAACCTTATTAGATACTGATGTGACCTGTAAGAAATATATATATTTTTAATATAGACAAAGAGAAATATTATCAAAATTAAAACTAGGCTGTAGTGATCATGCAATGGTGTTGCAAGTATTTGAACTGGTAACAGGGTTCCCACACCTTAGTTAACTTCAAGGAGCTTTCAGGGACTTTCCAGGTCCAATACCCTCAAATTCAAGGACTAAATGGGACACATTTCTGGTGAGAGCAAGGTAACATTGCGTTATCTTTAAAGATACATTGTTACAGTTCCCTTTTGAGGGAACTCGCGCTGCGTCACTGTGGTGACACTTTGGTGACGCCTCCAAGGGTAACCATTTAACCAATGGTGAGGTTTAAGGACAAAGATAGGGTGACGCGAGAGCCAGGAAGTATATCGCTATCTGAAATATTGCCAAAGATGGCGTTACTGGGACGCAGGAAGTATGGCAAAGGAAGAGGCAGCGTCTCGTTCCCTTATCAGGGAACAACAGTTACATACGTAACCTGAGACGTTTTTATTTGTCAAACACAAATATGCAAAAAAGCATTTTAGTATGAATCAACATTCACATACAGAAGATATAAGCATTTAAAGCGAACAGTTTAGCACGTGTGTTTAAAAAGTATAAAATTTTTATGATATTATCCTACACTACACAGAGAATAATATGGATTTTTTTCCCCAGAAAACTTCTTCCATAAAATAGTTTCAAGCACTTTCAATGACCTGTATCTATGTATGTTTATTTTCAAAAACTTCCCAGGACCTTGAATTTTTTTCCCCCAGATTCAAAAACTTCAAGGATTTCAAGGACCCGTGAAAACCCTGTGGTAAAAATGGGTGATATCCAGACCCATATTGTTCAATACTAAATGTACTGATTTTATACTCCATTAGCATCAAATTATCCTAAAATGTTTTTCTTACACATCTAATTTACATTTAGCTGCAGTGTAATGCAATCCTAAGAAACAGTTTGGCAAGCGAAACACTCAAGAAAAGCTCCTTGCTAAGCAAATCTTAAAATCTTAAATCTGTCAAAAAATATGTTTGCTAATGTGAGCTGTTTGCTAAAGGCCTTGTGCACATTAAATGAGTTGTTATGGCTCATAATTAACACAACTAATTGCAGACAATGTGCATCAATTACAAGGTCATTCACCTTCCCGACCGTAGCAATGATCCTGACATTCTGCTCTCCTACAAGATAATGACAAAGTTGATTGTTTTTTAACAAACTGGAGAAAGTAACTAAAGACATTCTGCACTGATTCGCAAAGCAACAAGACACGACCCACAGGGCTTATTTGTTTTAGAGGTGTTGGAGGACTGATGCTTATTGATGCTTTCTTGCTTGGAAACTTGGGCTATGTCCAAAATCTTCAAATGCTGTCTAATTAGACAATATCTGGAGGTAAGAAGGAACCAGAGGATGTCTAATGCAAGCTCTTTTTGCCACAATATACTGTAAGCATTTATGCAGAGGACAATAGATATAGCGTGAAGCTGTACTGTAGTTCAATGTGTGAAGCCCATCCCTGGTGCACTGATGCTGGAAAGCTCATGAGAATTTGCATTATAGTTTAAAAGTGGCCACCACTAAACTGTAATTGTCAAGAGATCAGAGGCTAAGTGATTATTGAGTGGCTGTGCTTTTTAAAGTTCAATACCACCTTTGAGGACCAAGAACACTGAGGTTAAGACACAACAGAAACAGGGTGAATCATAAGGTCTGGAGATAAAAGCAGTTGAAAGGCCTGTTGAGCAATTCTCTGAGGAAAATATCAAGAGCTGGGGTGAGAAGAGGACACTGCTACCCTCAATAGCCTGTGAACAACATGCAAAAAAGTTTGTTTGTTTGTTTGAGTGTGTATAAGTGTTTGAGAAAGGATAAAATATATGTGATTAAGAAAATGAAAAGATTGTAGGGTGGGATATCTGATCTCTTGAACTGGACATGTGAGGACATGGATGACAGAGAGAGAGAAAGAGAGAGCAGTTCTGCAGTATATGTGCAGATGGTGAATTAACATATTTACAAAAAACTACAGACTGCAATGAGATATGCACTGTACAACAAACAACTTAACCCAGGAGCACCAAACTCAGGACATCCTCACAAAGGCAATCACCCTTCTTTTCCACTCACACACTTCCTTTTAAACTAAAGACACAGGTGAAACTCATTAGCAGCCGAACAATGAGTCTCCTAGCCACTCCCACCGGTCGACCAAAGCAGGAACACCTGGAGGCTCATCGCAGAGGCTCATCACACCCCCCCCCCTAAAAAAAAGACCACAGAGTCTTAATAAAGAAAAACACAAATCCCACGATCCAAATTTGTAGTAGTTTAAATGACAGTTGGTATCAAAGTTGTTTTTCACTCCTTTCCCCATCTCTTCCTCTCAGCAACCTGGCGCCGAGGAAGCAATATTAAGACAGAAACACAAAGAGAAAGAGAAATTACAAACTTTAAAGTCCTAAACCACATGAACACGGGACAAAGCATCAGCAGTCACATTCTCGGAACCTTTAATATGACCAGTGTTTCCCACAGGATTTTGAGAGACTGTGGTGGTGATGACGTCACCCGCTAATTAGCATATATGTGACGTCATCATGTCGTGTTTGCATTTGATCTAGTGTTGGCACCTGAAATATGTTTCACTTCTACTCTTTGATCTGTATCTGTATTTGATCTGTATTATATATCAAATTATATTTTAAGCCGAATTAAGCTGTTTTAAATAGTGAAATAAAAATGTAAATGGGGAATCATGAAAATTCTATTTGTGGGGGCCAGTGTTGATTCTGTGGTGGGCCGCCACAAATAAATCAATGTATGGGAAACACTGATGACGTATATCCAACAGGTAACTCTGAAGAAATAAACACCATCTCATCAGTCTTTGATTAGGGTTTTGTAAGGAGTGCAAGAAAACTAAAGGATTGTGATCCGTATAGACCACTAATGGTCCCACTGACGATCCAACATACACATCAAAGTGTTGTAGAGCCCAAATTAAAGCAAGAGCTTCCTTCTCTATCACGGAATAATTAAGCTGGTATTTATTAAATTTCCTAGAGAAGAACGCGATAGGATGGTCAATGTCATCAGAGTTTTGCAACAATACAGCACCAGCACCCAAATTACTGGCATCAACTTGTAACTTAAATGCTTGATCAAACCTCGGAGCTGCCAACACAGGGGCTTCTGTCAGAAGCATCTTAACACTTTCAAATGATTTCTGACACAGCGGAGTCCAGCGAAATACTGCTCCTCCCCCTCAGCAAATTTGTCAGAGGCACTGCCACCGTAGAAAAATTTCTGCAAAAACAGCGATAAAATCCTACCATCCCCAAAAACCGCATTAGCTCCTTCTTTGTAGTAGGAGTAGGATAGTCATCTATCGCCTCTACCTTTGCACGAACGGGGCGTACTTGTCCTTGTCCAACCACCTTCCCCAGATAGGTGACGGTAGCTTTTGCAAAGTCACACTTCATCAAGTTAACAGTTAAATTGGCCCATACAAAACGGTCAAACAACGCTCGAATCTGAACCAAATGTTCCCCCCAAGTTTCACTAAAAACGACAACGTTGTCCAGATATACAGTGCAGCCCTTCAATCCAGATGTTACTCGATTCATTAAACGTTGAAACGTTGCGGGGGCATTTCTCAATCCGAAACTCATCACTTTATATGAGTATAATCCGGAAGGCGTTATAAAAGCAGAAAGCTCTCGGGCTCTGGCAGTTAAAGGCACCTGCCAGTAACCTTTAAGAAGATCAAACTTGCTTACAAATCTTGCGTTTCCTATCTGATCAACACAATCCTCGATTCGAGGCAGTGGAAAACAATCAGGCTTCGTTATGGCATTTAGCTTTCTGTAATCTGTACAGAACCTAAACGACTTGTCAGGTTTATTCACAAGCAAAGATGGAGATGCCCAACTAGAGAATGAAGGTTCAGCAATGTTATTTTCCAACATATACTCGATTTCCTCATCCAGATGTTTTTTCTTATTTTCAGACACTCTATAATACCGCTGACAAATAGGACTCGAATCTCCGACGTCAATGTCATGCTCAATCAAATTTGTACAAGAAGGAGTATCGGAAAACAGTGTAGAATACTCATTAATCAAATTAATCATATCATTACACTGTACATCCGTTAGATGGTTAAGCCGGTTACGCATAGAACTCAATGCTTCCGAATTTCGAAGACGACCTTGAAGAACACAATCTCCAGGATAGATTTCATCTTCCTCCCCACTTACCAGATTTTGAGTAAAACCCAATTTTAGATGGTCCTTGTTCACAGAAGAATCTGCCAACAGAACAGGTTTAACACAAGAATCAGGCCCAATATCATTTGACGCATTGAAATCCTTACAAGCATAATAAGGTTTCAACAAGTTCACATGACAGACTCTCGTCTTTTTTCTTCGATCTGGCGTATTAATTATATAATTCAAATCAGAAATCTGGCGCGCAACCGTATATGGTCCAAGAAACTTTGCCTGAAAAGGAGACCCAACAATAGGCAACAACATCAGCACCTGGTCTCCCGGCTGAAAGGAACGCAACTCCGTTCGACGATCGAACAATTGTTTCATTCGATCTTGTGCTTTATTCAATGATGCCTTTGCCAACTGGCTTGCCTCATAAATTCGTCTACGAAAATCATTAACGTAAGACAAAACATTTTTCGGGGGATCGGATTTTTCCCAGTCTGCCGATAAAACAGTTAACGGAGTTCGCACATCATGACCAAAAACAAGGTCGTTCGGACTGAATCCAGTACTTTCTTGCGCAGCTTCCCGAGCTGCCATCATTAACCAAGGTAGACCAGTCTCCCAGTTCATACCCATTTGGACGCAGTACGCCCTCAACAAAGACTTCAACGTTTGATGGAATCTCTCCAGTGCTCCCTGACTTTGTGCATGAGAAGCACTGGAAAGATTATGTTGAATATGGAGTTGTTTCAACACTTGAGTAAATACATTAGAAGTAAAATTACTTCCCTGATCAGATTGAATAATTCGCGGTATTCCAAAAACTGAAATAAACTGAGTAAGTGCTTTTATAACTTGCTTAGCTGTTATAGAACGCAAAGGATATACAGCGGGATATCTAGTTACTTGGCACATGACTGTCAGCAAATATTCACTACCCGTTTTTTACTTAGGCAATGGCCCGACACAATCTATGATGAGGTACACAAACGGTTGACTAATGGCTGGAATTGGATAAAGAGGAGCCGGTTTCAAAGACTGGTTGGGTTTTCCAGTAAGCTGACATGTGTGACAACATTTAATGTATTTAGACACGTCACGCTTCAATTTGGGCCAAAAAAACCTTTTCAAAATGAACTGATATGTTTTTTTCACACCCATATGGCCAGACATATCATGTGCGGTCTGTAACACTAGCTGACGAATTACAGTTACAATTACAATTTGTACCATTTCGTCACCAATTGCAAACTCTCCCTGTGGTGTCCACTTCCGAACTAACAATCCTTCGTCTAGATAATACCCAGACGAAAGATTTACAATTGTGTCATGCGAGACAACTTGGTCAAATAATTCAGTCAGAATTAAATCAGCTCTCTGCTTTTCAATCAATTCCTCACGTGACACAGACAAAATTGAAGGGATATCCAGCATTTTACTCACCGGCTTAATAGATTCAACTTGTGTTTTACTCATAGAACGTGTTATTACACAAGATGGTAACACATGAAGAAATCAAATTGTCATTACAATCTGGTTTCAAAATAACCGGCGATGGTGTAACCACTACATGTGGTGAAACATCTCGCCAAACACGATCACCAGCCAAGTCATTCCCCAAAACTATGTGTACTCCTTCCACAGGCAAGCTGGGATGAACAGCCACAGACATAACATTTAAGCCAATGCCTTTAATTAACACATTACTTCCAGTATAAGAATCAGTTGAGAAAGGTAATACCGATTCTAACACAAAGGTTTCTGACGATCCTGTATCACGTAATATCTTAACTGGTACGGTTTTTGTGGAATCTATCATTCTAACAGAACCCTGTGTAATGAATGGCGCAAAAGGTGAAACACATGGCGAACAATCTTTCTGCACATTATTCACTGTTGAGGGAGTTACAGCCAATGCAACAGGCCTTACAGAAGAACCAAATTTCAAATTCACTTTAGAACTGTCCAGTTTTGTCTTCAATATTGGACACTCGTTCTTCCAGTGACCAAACCCATGACAATAATTACACTGATTTGCCCTATCTTTTCCTTCCTCAGAGCTGTGTAATTGTTTGCCAGGTAACTCGTGTGTAAATTTAGAAAACTTACTTTGCTTTCGCCAAGGTTCTTTTCGAAAGTTTTCATCAGGCCTAGAAGTAAAACTAGTTTTATGAGTCAACGTGAATTCATCAGCCATAACGGCCGCCTCATACGCTGAATCTGGTTTGCGTTCATTTAGGTAGACTGCAACACGATCCGAAATGGTATTTTTAAATTGTTCAAGAACAATTAATTCTTTTAAATCGTCGAGAGATTTTACATCAGATGCCACACACCAACGATTAAAATAGACCATGATATCGTGTACAAAATCAACATGCGTCTGATTTTCCTTCTTATTCCAAGACCTGAATTTTTGTCGATAGGCTTCTGGTACAAGCTCATAAGCCCTTAACACTGCCGCTTTCACTGTTTGATACCTAGACGCATCTTCCACACTTAGTGAAGAATATGCCTCTTGTGCCTTTCCTGTCAAAACAGACTGCAACAACAAAATGCGATCATCATTTGGCCAATTTCGTGCATCCGCAACTCGTTCAAACAACAAAAAAAACCTTTCAACTTCTTTTTCCTCAAACTTAGGAACCAGTCTCATATTATTCACCGTATCAGACCTAACTGAGCCTGAAACATATTCTGAATCTCCTGTTACCGCAATCTTTACATCTCTTATTAAATCCAACCGATAACGCTCAAGTTCAATTTGTTGCTGTTGCACTTGAACTTTAGAAAGTTCAATACGATTTTGAACTTCTAACTGCTTCGCTTGTATATCAGTTTGAATTAATAACAACTGTTTTTGTTGCTCAAATGTTAACTGCGTTTGTGCTAACACATTACCAAAAGGTAACGTGTCTTCCAAGACTTGAGAGGTCAACACCTTACGAACAATTAAATCTGCCTTTACTAAGGATTTAATACCCTCTTTCACACGTTTATCTTGATTTGTTAGATCAATTTGATAGTGTTCGGCAATTTCTTATAGTTGATCCCTAGTCAACTCATCTAACAAGGGTTTGGATGGTGCACTAATAAATTCCTGAGTTTTTGAGGACATCGTGAAAAAAGATATATACGGCTACTACAAAACAAGAATTTGGAATAAGCGAATCCCCCTAACTAAATTTCAAAACTATCTAAACTCATACCTAATCTTCGTACAGTTACTTGCAGCGGGGTTTTAAACACTCTAAACCAGTGTTTGCTATAGTAACCGATTACCGAGTCACTACAACAAAACACGGAGGTGTACCCGAGACAAATGCTCTAACTGCTTTCACCGCACAAAAACAACAAACTAAAATAAAAAAATTAAAACTTCCCGTTAAGGAAATTCCACTAAACCTAACCAGGGAAAAGCTTATTCCAAAATACTTCAGTTGTTAACAAAAATTAGCCGTACTTACCAATTTAAACTCCTGCAAGCAATTAACAAATCACCCAAACCAACCACTACATCCTCCATTCTTCTCCTAACGAATGCTATCACAAAACTTTTTTTTTCAAATGACTTAAGTTAAACAAAATATTTATCAGATAACCAAACAACAAATTTTCCAAACTACAAGATTAACAAACGGTCGGACGAGCCCCCATATTTGTCACGACTGGCTCAGAGCCGCGACAAATAAGAGGAGGACTAGGTGGTTGGTAAGCGTAATTAAAGGTTTTATTTAACATAGATAGAAAAAATAGGATTTAAACAATAAAATAATCAACAAAACTACTGCAACATCTTTCTGATAAAAGATGTTAAAATATCAGAAAGAACCAAAACAAAATCATATAATAAAGAAAAACAAACAACTTAACCCAGGAGCACCAAACTCAGGACATCCTCACAAAGGCAATCTCTCTCCTTTCCACTCACAAACATCCTTTTAAAATAAAGGCACAGGTGGAATTCATTATCAGCCAAAACAATGAGTCTCCTAGCCACTCCCACCGGTCGACCAAAGCAGGAACACCTGGAGGCTCATCGCAGAGGCTCATCACAGCACATCTACAATATTTAAATGAGCACCATATTTATAATCAGTCATAAACACCACATGCAGAGAAGTGGCTCACCTATATTATCCAACTAACCTAACACTTGTATGACATAATGTTACATACATTACATACATACATATATACACGTACGTGCAGAGTTCCTAGGGCGTACGCACAAAGATTTAGATTTTGCTTTAATCTCATTTACTTTTAATAAAAATAACCCCATTCAGACAGACCTTTGGTCCCAGAAAATATCCGTAAAATTGCCAGACAAGCTGCTGTGTGAACCCAAACAAGTCCCGTAAATCTTATGGGATCGTTGCTGGAAAGAGGACCTAGTTAGATACATGGAAAATCCTCTGTGTGAACAAGAAGCCGAAACAATGCCGCAATGAGTGTGTCGTAGTGAGGATGCACGTATGGTTCAGCTCTTTAAAACGAGAGATTTACATGCATCTCAACATTCATGACGAGAAATGTGGCAAACTAGATTGAAGCAGTTATCAGGACATTATAAATTAGATGCATAAACAATGACTCGTGTGCCAGAGTGAGGACGCGAGTGTCATGGCATGAAGGTGGTTCAACTCTTTAAAATGAGGGAATTTAACGTTACATGGAGATTAACATTTACGACAAGAAAGTCAGCAAACTGGACTGAAGTAGATATCAGGTAAGTTAGCTCGTCACTTACTGCGCTGAAGCGGAGATCATTCAGCAGCATAAAAGAATATTGCGTCGCTTGCTCATTTGAGCTTATAATAAACAAAAATGCCCGCGCGTCATCTCAACAAGATATATTGTTCAGCTTCTCAAAACGAGGATTTTAAATGCATTTTAACAATCTTGATGTGAAATGTCTGCAAACTGGATTATAGCAGAGATCAGGGAGCTCATCAAATATCCACTCTGAAGCTGAGATCATTCACCAGAATAGAACTGTGCGTTTACGCGCTCCTTTATAGTCTTATCATAAACAAAAATGCACGCCAGTTTCTGGAGAGAGAAATAATAAATAATATGCAAACTTTAGACGCTGCTTAGAAGATAGTGCAAGACTTTAAACAGGTCACGTGTCTTTCCGGGACCTTGCATGCCGGCAAATCATTGGCAGTGTGAATGAACAAAAAATATAACGATCCCAGAAAAATCCAGGATGCATTTTCCATGTATTTTCCGGAATGTCTGTGTGAAAAGGGCTAATGTCTCTCATTTATTTATCCAGTCTTTTACCTAAAACGTTGATTTTTGTGAGAAAATTGTTGTAAAAATTACCAATTTAAATGTAATATTAATCTTATCATTAATATTATTAGCAGTGGTAAGTAAATGCACTGCATGCTCCACAACGCAATAGCAATGTCCAGTTCAGGAACAATCTGACTATTTTCAAATGAACCTAAAAACAAATATAATTTTAAAATTATGATATTCATTCCCGCTGCCATAGCAGTTTTAAATGACGCAAAAAAACATTTGCAGTGTTTTTAAAGTGTAACATATTTTGTCCAATGTGATGTATTTATAGTGAATGTCACTTAATATTTTAGCTCTGAGTTATCTTGTCAATTAAGAGAAAACATTTGCATGAAAAAAAAACGTGTTCCTGATGAGTTTTTATGGTTATCTGTAATACCGTGATAATCCACTTCATGGCGCACTTACCCAATTTATAAAAAAAAAACTGAAGCAAAAAATTATTTATTAATTTTACAGTCTGTGTATGTTTTGATAATATTCTGAATCTGATCTCTAACAAAATTCCTTCAGAAAAATGCAATTATTTCAGCATTTTGGTAAAAAATTTCCCATATTTAAAAAATACCCATATTTAAGAGTTTATAAGCAGAGAAAAAATATAAACTTTTGTGAAAAAAATGAAACTTTTGTGAAAATCACAAAAAATGCTGGCAGGCAACTTTTTAAAATAAGGCTGGCGGTGAATGAGTTAAGTAGAATAATTTCAATTCTTTGCACACTTATCAGTAACTTCAATAGAGATTTTAGTATATTTAGGGCCAGATTTACTAAACTGGGCAAATTGGCATAAGAGCCCATTTCCAAACAACCACAGATTGGACAATAATGACACAGGCACATTTCCATAATGACCAGGGCAATCTACTAAGAGCAGCGCTAATTAATACAGGGTCGCAAATAAGCAGAGCTGATGCTCCTCAGTTGCAGGTGATCTACTAATGCCTGATGTACTTGAGCTAAAAAATCTCTCGACGCTGAGCGCAGAAAACACGCAGAGCGCCGACTTTCAGCATGGGAAAAAACGCCAGCTGCTGGCATTTTTTAAATATGAATTGTATTAGTAAGTGGTAGTAGACTACAACAAGATAATCTTCACAGATGAACACAACTTTTTTATGAATTTTAAAGTCTAATTGCATTTACTACACATAAAATAACTAATTTCGACTGCAAAATTCATAGAAGTTGTGTTCATCTGAAGATTATCTTGTTGGACAAAAAATGCGTCATTCCAAGCAACGGTTGGGGTCCTGTTTGTACAGAAACTGTCGTGTGAGACAGAGGTAATGATAAACGCATTGTGCAAACATCTATTTATGGTGGTCAATTTTAATTTTGTGGCAGACTGAGAAATAAATGAATATATGGGAATGTACAACAATGCTCTCACTTGTATGATGTCACAGTAGTAGACAGCGCAAATATAACGACATGCCTATAATCCCTCCCACTGCGAAGTGATACCAAACTCAATGGAAAAGCTAACCAAGCCAAAGTGAGGTGAGCTGACCCAAATCCTGGGGAACTATGCAATGGAAAAACACCATGACTTCTCACAGTGTCCCACTAAAAATCTATCATCTCTGCAGCACTCTATTGCACTGTCCCCTATTCAAACAAATAGACCATACAAATCCTAAAAAAAAAAAAATCCTAGCAAAGATCCAAAAATCCCACAAAGATGACCAAGAACAAATTCTTAATTTAATGACTTATAATTATTTATGCAAAATCACTCATTCGTTTTCTCTATATAAAAACAATAAGTCTGTTAGGAAACAGTGAATAAGTGAATGAATAGACACCATATGAAGTAATCCCTGCTCTATCAGTCATCTCATATTCTGGACCTCTGAGCACTTAGCTTCACCTATCCTGTTTCACCCTCATGAAACTAAATCTGCTGTGATAAAGCTATTAACAGATATAGCAGCAACTATCCCTTTTAACTCTCCCTTTATCCAGAGAAACTCACTCAGAGGTCTGAGATGGACAGAGGCTGAGGTACACCGCTCACTGTCTGTCCGAAATGAGATTACCAAAGACATTCGATTTAATGATGTCCACTGCACAGGGGAGAATAAGTGACTTCTGTGTTCAGAGCAAATCAAATCATCCCTCCATTCCATATTCCAGAAGGCCCACGACAGCTGTTCAGACCATGCGGTATGGAAAGTCATCCAATCAGTAGGGCTGGTGCTGCCCGCCATGGGATTGAAGAGAGAAAGCATTGCAGAGGAGTGTTGTCAAAGTGAAACATTATAAACAATAAGGGTAAACTGAACCAAAGCACTACACTGATTTGCTTTTATTAATTGATACTTTGGAGATCATTCTTGTCATTCCACATAAACAGGAAGAGACAGGATGTAAGATAGTCATATCAAATCGGACCCCACTGATCCCAATTTTCCGGTCACTGGATGCCTGGTGCATATTAACTATAATATGATTTGATGGGTTTATGCACCTTTACACTGAAAAAAATGATTCATTGAATTTAATCAATTTTTTTAAGGTAAGTGGTTGCAATCAATTTATTTAAGCTACATTTAAACAAAAGTTTTATATTTTATTTTACGTTACTAATCTTTTTTGTTTAAATGTAGCTTAAATAAACTGACCGCAACCACCCACCCCAAAAAAACCGACCAAATTCAATGAGTCATTTTTTTCAGTGTAGGGAGAATTGGTATAATACAATGTGTTTACGTGGTTTATGGTTAAAAACACATTATTTTCCACATATCATACATTTTTGTAGCTCCAGATTTCACTCTCTTTCTGAAACGCATGGATTTGAAAAGCTCTGTGTCCCTGATTGGCCAGCTAATCTGTACTTTGTGATTGGTCTTAACCCCCTGGGGTCCAAAAACGCGGGGCCGCGTTTTGACGATTTTTTTCCTTATCATGGCAGAATCAACTTAAAATACTCCATCATTAATAATCATACACTTACGTGTTTGACATCATTTGAAATGGTAAAGGGTCTTCTTTAATATGTGGTCATTCACAATAACAACAGATCTTTGTGTTTTTGTCAAATAAAGAAAATAAACAGGGTGTGCATCCAGACATTTCTGTCTCTGCCAGCTGTCTCTCAAAACACGTTACAAAAATCAATTGAAACTCCGCGATTACTCGTCACACAAGCATGATACACACATCCAAAGAAAGCCTGAAATGTCTACTTTTAAACAAGCTAAATATAATCGAAAACAAATATTGCCTGTTTATGGTATCTGCATTGAAGTAAAGAGAGTACCGTTTTTCCTGGCTGACTTCATTATCTGTAATTTGGTCACGCCCACAGCTGTTGACATGGTAATGAAGACACGAGCTGTTCAACCATAACAAGCAAAGCGTAAAGTTTGATCAGATTTAAAGACTTTTTACCGCATGTTTGGATTATAAACTTTATTCACACACGTGAGGAATATCTTCATTTATGTCTGGACATTGAGGAAGAGAAGCATTTATCTTTAACGTTACCTAAGAAGAACAATGAAGAACGCACTGCTGGATTAGAAGTAAGTAACGTTAACAGTTAATTTATACCATTTATATTTGCTATCATGTAACTTAATATGCTCATGGCTTGTGCAGTTCAGCCTACATACAGTAACGTTAAGCAACCTTAGCAGACTACACGCTTCGGATTGAAAAAGTTTCGCATTGTTTACAAACGGACGCGATCTCGCGTAATGGCGGATTTCACTGTTGCATGCTGTAACAGTGTTAAACACAGTTATTCACTTATATCCTTCGTGGAAACTTTCAGTAAGCCTGAACTGCTGTATCTTTTAAGTGTGTGCTGTAATATGATTCCATGTTTACATGCTTATTTACAAACGAGTACGCGTGACCTCCCATAATGGCGGATATCTGTTACATGTTGTACAGTGTTAAGACACAGTTATTCACTTTCGTATCTGTCATGGCAACTTTGACTCATGCTGCACTGCGGGATTTGCTGTAAAATGATTCCATATTGTTTACATGCAAGGTAATTCCATACATTGCGCTTCACACGCGACACCGTTTTTATGAGCGCTGCGTTACACGGAGACGCGAGCTCGCGCACATGCGATGTGTTTTTAAAGTTCATACGCGCTTACAGAAACACGTTTAAAACAGAAGCTAGACGATAAGGGGATGGGCATCTGAAAACAGTCATCTGAAACAGCTGTTTATATTAATTGCTGCAGATGTTTATCTGAGATTAACTTTATGTACAAGATAGTATATGAATGTAACTTAGTATCAGTGACATTTACCCATCAGTTATATAAGTAAGGGTATTTCTGTGGACAATTTATGCTAACAGCTGTTTATAACTCTCTTAGAGGTCTGCATCTCTCTCATCAGTACAAAACTATGAAGTGGAAAAACACTTTTTGGACAAAGTTATATGGTAACATGAGCCACATGAAGTTTACAGCTCTGTTGTGTATCAGTTTCTTAGTTTATACAAAGTTTTAGGAATAGGGTATGTTTCCAAATAAACTTAAAATGTCCTACTAACCATCATTTCTATTTTGATTATATTGTTAACTTAATAAACCTCAAACAAACATGTATACATTTGTCCTCACATTCTTCACTGTAGTTCATTCTCACATTCCTGCCTCATTATTATGCAGCTCATTATGCGAGCCTTTGTTTGCTTGCTGTCAATCAATCCTTCTCGCATACAGCCCGTCTAAACAAAAAGTGTCTTACAATTTCTAAATGAATACATTGTTTTATGTGAATAAGTAGGCATGGTGATTGTCACATCATTTTAAAGAAAAAACTCTAGACTACTAGATTATGTTTAGGAAAGTCTTGTTAAAACATGTTTAGTATGGGTTTTGTGGACTTATATCAGTGACTTAAAAATTTTGCTTTTTTAAAAACCACGCATAAACATTTTTCTCTCAAAAATACAAACATGTACATACATGCAGCTCATATAATATTTTAGCCCAGTTTGTGCTGAACGCAGTGGTATGAGACACTTCCCATTATTATGTTTTAAAGGAACTGAAAAAAGACCAAATGTAAGAGCATGTCAGAACCTCTGAGAGTGTCCCAAAATGGTCGGACCCCAGAGGGTTAATACCTCTGACGTCAGCTGGAAATGTGACGCTCCTTACCATGTTTGAAAGATTCGCGCACAATGCAATGCTTAACTTACAGGCTGTGAGTCCGAAGTGGAAGGAATTATGATAATGTCGATCTTTACTAAATCACCAATACCAGGAAGTAAACTGTTGCCTACAATCTGTGTGTTTGTTGTAGTCCAACAAAAGAGATTTAAGATAACTCGCGTCATCGTTTACTTTGGGATTTGTACCTTTTGCATATCATTAACATGTACTAATACACACTTACACACCAAAGAAAATGTAAAAACGTGAATCGGACCATTGGTGCTCTTTAAGATGGCGTGTTTACAGTAGCTGCCTTGTTGTTGAGTTTAACTTTTATCATTCTTTTTTATCATTGTATTAACTAACAGTCATATTCAAATATGTCACTTTTTACTTAGCTGACCAATCATAGCAGAGGAGGGGCAGGACAAATACTACACCAACCAACCGGTGCATGGACTGATAATAAAAACAGAAATATCATAACAACCAAGCTCCTCAGCTGAGAAAAGCACTGCCAAGAGTCCATTTTTATGTTTGTAAAAAACAACTGATATTAACCCCTGATCCAACTTGACAGCTCAAATTATAAATCATTATTGTAAGTTTACCATTGTGAATTGGGGTAAGGTAGGGGGAAACGGATTGCTTTTGCACCTGCTCAATAACTTATTTTTCCTTCAAACTACACTAAATCAAAGTAATCCAACTTTCCTCTTGTGAATGCTACTGAATTTGACTCATAAATCTAGACCAAACCAACACAAAGCAAAATATTAAACACAACCTAATCCAGATATCTAAACCCAGTGCTCATTTGCAAGTACAATTTCCTCATTTAAAAATTAATGTGCAACGTCCACACGCACACATAAAGGGGTGAAAAGAGCAGCCCGCTGAGGGCAAGATATACTGGAGGGGTATGGTACAAAGCAACAGTGACAGACTAAATATAAGTCAGTTCCACAAGGATGAACAAAACCCCTCTTGCGCTGCCCCCTAACCAGCCCTCAGCTCCAAGCTGATGTCATTCTGACACTGGAGAGATGGCCCGGGGGAGCAGAGCGAGCGAGGGCAGGAAATGCTTTCATCGCTGGGGAAGCCATTGCACGGCACTGCAGCCTCCCCCTGCAGATCAGCATTACACACCACTATCTTGAGTCTCCTACTGTTACTCATTTATGAGTCAGATGAACCGTGCTTATTTGATCCGGATTAAACTTGATAACCATGCATTGCTAAACCGCAAGCACAGATTTATGATCAAGAGGAAGAGATACTGCTAATGCAAAGCAATAAGTCAAAACATACGCCCAACAGTTTGAGAATATCCAATGGGTCTCATTCACTAAGCATAAGTACGCACAAATTTGTTCGTGAAATGTGCGTACCAATCATGAATCAACAAAAACTTTTATACTAAAATTTATTCTAAATGTTTGCAATAACTTAAGAACAACTTAGACCACACGTACGCAATAATCATGAACAAAGATAAAGAACCCTATATGAAACGGCTCGTTCTGGTTCTTCATTCTGATTCTGGTCGAAACGCGTTCTATCCATGATAAAATACCCCGGTAACCCCATGGTTCAGACCGCATTTCATAAGTGTCACTGCGCCACTGTTGCTGCGTACTGATTTATGAAAATAAACACCACAGTCTTCAATCATATTTTTTATTTGTCTACAGTTGCACAAATAATGGCGATATCCAGAAAAATGTCAATAAATATTGTTGAGTCATCTGGTCGATAAAGAGAAAACGTTGTCTGAGGAGTTTCTAACTCAAATTCATACGTCCGCTATTATCCACTAGATGGCGATCTTACCCAACTTATACACTGACGCATTCACTCAACACTGAAAACACAGTGTGTAAGTTTTGATGTCTTTGAATCTGATCTCTTACAAAAGTTCTTCACAAAAATTGAATTATCTCTTTCAAACAAAAGAAACAAAAAAACCCGTTCATCCTACCTTCATTTGTTCTCTTATCACCTCTCAAATTAATAAAAATTTGAGAGGTGATAAGAGAACAAATGAAGGTAGGATGAACGGGTTTTTTTGTTTCTTTTGTTTGAAAGCGTATGATCTGTTCTTATTTTATGTTTATTTAAATAAGATAATTTTTCTGCAAGGCATTAAACTAAAACGCTGATGGGGAAAGAGTTAAGCATGTTTTCAAGCATATTTGATCATCACATCAACAGTTGCACGATATAAATGTTAAAGGATTAGTCCATTTTCTTAAAAGAAAAATCCAGATAATTTACTCACCACCATGTCATCCAAAATGTTGATGTCTTTCTTTGTTCAGTCCAGAAGAAATTATGTTTTTTGAAGAAAACATTGCAGAATTTTTCTAATTTTAATGGACTTTAATAGAACCCAACATTTAATACTTAACTCAACACGTAACAGTTTTTTTCAACGGAGTTTCAAAGGACTATAAACAATCCCAAACGAGGCATAAGGGTCTTATCTAGCGAAACGATTGTCATTTTTGACAAGAAAAATAAAAAATATATACTTTTAAACCACAACTCCTCGTCAAGGTCCGGTTCAGCGGTATCTAACGTAAATGCGTAGTGACGTAGGGAGGTCACGTGTTACATATATAAAACGCACATTTGCGGACCATTTTAAACAATAAACTGCCACAAAGACATTAATTAGTATCAGTTGGCATACAACAACGTAGGAACGGTCCTCTTTCTCAACACATGTAAACACTGGGGCGGAGTTTCGCGTTCGTCGTCTGTGACCTCTTGACGTGATGACGTATTGCGGTGACGTAGTGGGGTCAGCTGGCGCATCACGACCGGATCTACACGACGAGAAGTTGTGCTCTAAAAGTGCATATTTGTTATTTTTATTGTCAAATATGACAATCGTTTCGCTAGATTCTGTAATGGATGAGACGGGGAATCTTATGCAAGTAAAATGTTTATTAAATAAACAGAGTAGAGAAGAGGAAAATAATCCACAAGGGTCTCAGCAAAACAGCAACCAACAACACAATCCACGATGTATGGTAGTAAATCCAGAGTCTCAGAAAGTATCAGCAGGGAATACACAATCCTCACTCGCGGCCGGGAAAATAATCCACAGTTCTCAGAAAACCGGTGAATAGGCAGTACGGACGGTGAGATCACCACCACGCTCAATCGGATCTAGCCTGAAAACGAGACACACCGATGAGCAGAGAAAAGAGTCACATAAAGTTCACAGATGAGTACAGTACCGGTAAAAAGAGGAAACTGTCCCAGCCTAAATAAGGCTTAGTTGAGATACGCTGAATACTGCCACCGAGAGTCCACAAGAATCAAAAACAGTATTCCACAGCGGAGGTAATAGTGAATGCCAAACGACACCAATCTCTACCGAGTCCTGGAGGCAAAAACACACAATGAGAACAAAAACACGATCAAAAGACCAACGAGAGTCTAGCAAAACATGACAGCGATCACCCGGAAGTAACTCAACGAACGCGCACAGAGCACAGCAATCCCGGACCTAAAATAGAGGAGAACAAACACACATCAGCTGGAAAACAATCAGGAATAACGAGAAGGGAGGAGACTGAGAGTGCACACATGAGACACAAAAGGTAAACAAACAAAAAGAGCAACCGATCACACCGGGGTCCTGACAGTACCCCTCCCCCCACGTCCGGCACCAGACGGGCCAGGGAGGAACTCACCCTGTCGTCGACGGAGATCCTCGATCAGTCCGGGGTCCAGAATGTCCCGAGCCGGTACCCAACACCTCTCCTCCGGACCGTATCCCTCCCAGTCCACAAGATACTGAAAACCTCTACCCCTACGGCGAACATCTAGTAACCTCCTGACCGTGTAGGCAGGAGTACCATCCACTAGTAAAGGGGCGGGGGTTTTAGGGGCAGAGACAGGGGAATTAATAGAAGCAAAAATCACTGGTTTAACCCTGGATACATGAAAAACAGGGTGAACCCGACCAAGAGAAGGAGGTAACTTAAGCTTAACTGTCACTGGATTGACCACCTTGACAATACTGAATGGCCCAAGAAATCTCGGAGCCAGCTTACGAGAAGGCTCGCGAAGAGGCAGATCCTTGGAGGAAAGCCAAACCCTCTGTCCACAGATATAACGAGGAGGAGGTCGCCGGTGACGGTCAGCCGCAGCCTTGGTTCGTCTGGAGCTTTGTAATAATAGGGTTCTAGCTTTCTTCCAAGTGCGTCTGCACCTTCGGACAAAAGCTAAAGCAGACGGAACCGCTGCATCGGGTTCTTGTGATGGAAATAGGGGAGGTTGGAAACCGATAGAGACTTCAAATGGGGACAGATTGGTCGAGGAAACGGGAAGAGAGTTATGAGAGTACTCGACCCAGGGGAGCTGTTGGCACCAGGAGTTCGGATAGCGAGACGACAGACAGCGGAGCGTACGTCCTAGATCCTGATTAGCCCGTTCACATTGCCCGTTGGTCTGCGGATGATAACCAGAAGACAGACTGGCGGTGGCGCCGATCTGTTTACAAAACTCCTGCCAGAAATGCGAGATGAACTGAGGACCCCTATCTGAAACCACATCAGAGGGAAGACCGTGTAACCTAAAGACATGGTTAATCAGAACCTGAGCCATCTCCTTGGCAGAAGGAAGTTTGGGCAGGGGAATGAAATGAACCGCTTTAGAGAAGCGATCCACCACAGTCAATATAACCGTGTTACCATCAGATGGTGGCAAGCCAGTGACAAAATCAAGGGCTATGTGAGACCAGGGGCGAGAGGGGACAGGCAAGGGTTTAAGCAGACCAACAGGCGGCTGATGAGAGGCCTTATTACAAGCACAAACCTGGCAGGCTAATACAAACTGTCTGACGTCAGGACCCATAGCGGGCCACCAAAAACGTTGACGGACAGCAGCCAACGTTCTCCGAACACCAGGATGACCGACAAACCTGGATTCATGACACCACCGGATAACATCAGAACGCAACGCCTCGGGAACCCACAGACAACCCGCTGGACACCCCTCTGGAACTTCCACCCCTCGTCCGGCCTCTCTCACCCGCTGCTCGATGCCCCAGACGACCGCCCCGACTACCCTTCCCTCCGGAAGAATGGTCTCGGAGCAGTCGTGTTCCGAACCATTGAACAGACGGGAGAGAGCATCGGGCTTAACGTTCTTAGAACCAGGCCGGTACGAGAGGGTGAAGTTAAAACGGTCAAAGAAAAGTGCCCAGCGAGCCTGTCTGGATGTTAATCTCCTGGCCGAACGGATGTAGGCTAAGTTCTTGTGATCCGTCCAGACCAGGAAGGGCTCCGAGGCTCCCTCCAACCAGTGACGCCACTCACCCAAAGCGAGTCTAACCGCCAGCAGCTCCCGATTACCTATGTCGTAATTACGTTCTGCTGGGTTTAACCGGTGAGAAAAAAAAACGCAAGGATGCACTTTCCCATCAATAGGTGACCGCTGAGACAAAACGGCGCCTACCCCGACATCAGAAGCATCTACCTCAACTATAAACTGGTGAGCCGGATCAGGAATAGTGAGCACAGGTGCAGAGATGAAACGGGACTTTAATTCATCAAAGGCTTCCTGAGCTTCGTTATTCCAACGGAAACCTACTTTAGTAGAGGTAAGTGAAGTAAGAGGCTTAGCGATCTGACCAAAGTTTCTGATGAAACGCCGATAAAAATTGGCGAATCCCAGAAATCGCTGTAACTCCTTACGTGTGTCGGGTACTGGCCACTCAGCGACTGCTTTGATCTTAGCGGAATCGGGGCGAATCTCTCCCGCGGCTATAACAAAACCCAAGAACGAAACCGACTGCTTGTGGAATTCACACTTCTCCGCCTTAACAAATAACTGATTCTCTAAGAGCCGTTGTAAGACTAGGCGAACATGCTGGGTGTGTATCTGCACCGAAGGTGAAAAGATGAGAATGTCATCCAGATACACGAAGACAAACTTGTTAATCATGTCTCCCAACACTTCATTGACCATAGTCTGGAAGACAGCTGGAGCGTTCGCTAAACCGAACGGTAAAACGGAGTATTCCCAGTGTCCTGAGGGTGTATTAAATGCTGTCTTCCACTCATCGCCCTCCCTTATGCGAACCAAGTGATACGCGTTACGCAGATCTAACTTGGTGAAGATGCGAGCTCCCTGTAATAGTTCAAAGGCAGTGGACATTAAAGGTAAGGGGTATTTATTCTTAACAGTAATGTCGTTTAACCCTCTATAATCAATACACGGACGGAGGGAGCCGTCTTTCTTCTTGACAAAGAAAAAACCTGCCCCGGCAGGGGAGGTGGAACGGCGAATGAGACCGGCGGCAAGAGCTTCATTAATGTATTTGTCCATTGCCTCTCTTTCAGGACCCGAAAGGGAAAAAACGCGACCCTTAGGCGGAAAAGTACCTGGGAGAAGATCGATGGCACAATCATACGGCTGGTGAGGAGGCAGGGACGTAGCTCGAGATTTACTGAACACCCGGTGCAGATCAGAATACTCCGCCGGAACCCCCGAGACATCGGCCGCTGGAATCTGCAAAACAGGACAAACAGGATCAGAAAGAGCAGGACCAAGACAAGATACATGACAAGACGGTGACCAAGACAATACAAGACAACTCTGCCAATCAACGTGAGGATTATGTTTAGTTAACCAGTCATGACCTAAAATAATGGGTGACTGGGAAGAATGTAACAAAAGAAATTTAAAATCCTCACGATGATTGCCAGAAACAAAAAGACTTACAGAGGGGGTGCAATGTGTGATCTCTGCCATGTGTTGCCCTTTTAAAGTTAAAGCAGAAAGACACTCTGTTAGGGGTACCGCAGGAATACCCCAAGACTCAGCGAGAGAAGCGTCCATAAAACTCGCCTCGGCACCAGAGTCCAGCAAGGCCTGAGAGTGAAACACCGAATTATTATGGATGATGGAGACAGTCAACATGGTACGAGACCCAGGAGAAGACTTGAGTGGAGAAACGCCCACCGATACTCCCGGGGCTACCGGCGGGCGGAACCTTTTGCTGGACAGTTGAGGGCCTTATGCCCCGGCTTACCACAGTATAAACACAGACCATTGACGAGACGTTGTTGTTTCTCTTCTGCGGTAAGCCGAAGACGACCCAGTTGCATAGGCTCACCCGGAGAGATGGATGTTGAAGGAACATCGTCGCCCACACACAGCGAGGGATCGGATAGAAGATGGTGTAAAGAGCGACGAGCTCTCCGCTGTCTGTGGCGAGCCTCGACACGAAGCGCCAGATCAATGGTACCCTCCAGAGAGCCAGGTAGGTCATGGGATGCGATCTCATCTTGAATATGCTCATTCAAACCTCTGAGAAATTGAGCTCTCTGGGCGGAGTCGTTCCATTCACTAGACACGGCGAGGGTTCTGAATCTAATCGCAAAATCCGTAACAGAGGAATTACCCTGAGTAAGGCGGGTCAACTCGGCTGCTGCTAAATCGCCTTGTACACTACGATCAAATAATCTGATCATCTCCGTGCGAAAAGATTCGAACGTGACGCAGCAAGGGTGTTTGGCATCCCAGACTGCCATTCCCCAGTCTCGCGCTCTGCCCGTGAGGAGGGTAAGGACGTATGCCACCTTTAAAGCCTCCGAGACATACCTCCGAGGCTGGAGCGCGAAGACTAGGGAGCATTGAGAAAGAAAGGCTCTGCATGACTTGACATCTCCATCGTAGGTGGGCGGATTATTTGCATGGGGCTCGCGTTCGGTACCACTCAAATTCTCAGTAGAGGATGTGGATGCTCCTCTATCTCCAATGGCTTGCGCCACCTGCTCCATTCTGTTATGAATCTCCGCTAGACGACCCGACAGCACTTGGAAATCATGAGACGCTGAGGAAAGCATAGATGAATGTTGCTCCAATAGTGCCCCCTGCTGGGCTAAGGCTGCTTGGACTGACTCTCCACTCGCCTGACTTGCAGATTCCATGTTGGCGCGTTCGTTCTGTAATGGATGAGACGGGGAATCTTATGCAAGTAAAATGTTTATTAAATAAACAGAGTAGAGAAGAGGAAAATAATCCACAAGGGTCTCAGCAAAACAGCAACCAACAACACAATCCACGATGTATGGTAGTAAATCCAGAGTCTCAGAAAGTATCAGCAGGGAATACACAATCCTCACTCGCGGCCGGGAAAATAATCCACAGTTCTCAGAAAACCGGTGAATAGGCAGTACGGACGGTGAGATCACCACCACGCTCAATCGGATCTAGCCTGAAAACGAGACACACCGATGAGCAGAGAAAAGAGTCACATAAAGTTCACAGATGAGTACAGTACCGGTAAAAAGAGGAAACTGTCCCAGCCTAAATAAGGCTTAGTTGAGATACGCTGAATACTGCCACCGAGAGTCCACAAGAATCAAAAACAGTATTCCACAGCGGAGGTAATAGTGAATGCCAAACGACACCAATCTCTACCGAGTCCTGGAGGCAAAAACACACAATGAGGACAAAAACACGATCAAAAGACCAACGAGAGTCTAGCAAAACATGACAGCGATCACCCGGAAGTAACTCAACGAACGCGCACAGAGCACAGCAATCCCGGACCTAAAATAGAGGAGAACAAACACACATCAGCTGGAAAACAATCAGGAATAACGAGAAGGGAGGAGACTGAGAGTGCACACATGAGACACAAAAGGTAAACAAACAAAAAGAGCAACCGATCACACCGGGGTCCTGACAGATAAGACCCTTATGCCTCGTTTGGCATTGTTTATAGTCCTTTGAAACTCCGTTGAAAAAAACTGTTAAGTGTTGAATTAAGTATTAAATGTTGGGTTCTATTAAAGTCTATTAAAATTAGAAAAATTTTGCTATGTTTTCTTCAAAAAACATAATTTCTTCTCGACTGAACAAAGAAAGACATCAACATTTTGGATGACATGGTGGTGAGTAAATTATCTGGATTTTTCTTTTAAGAAAATGGACTAATCCTTTAATGTATAATTAGATGAATGTTGATTTATAAAAATAAACACCACAGTCTTAAATCATATTTTCATTGTGTCTTTGCTCCGTCTGTGTTGTTTGTGAACTGCGATCTGTTTCAGTCACACTAGATTCTGAGGAACTACTTTGTTTGGCGGAAGAGTAATATTTGAACTAATATAATTACAACTTATTTGTGTTTTATTTTATACAATCCCGCTTACGTTATGCATATGAAGTAAACGTTTTATAAATGCAATAAACCCCGCGAAACAGTGGGGTAACAGTGCATTTTATAACAGCTCAGGGGGTTTAGGCATGACGCGAAATGCCCCTTAGCTGTTATAAAATGCACTGGTAACCCACTGCTTTGCGGGTACGCTTGGGCCTTATTGCTTTAATATATATCTGTGATATATATTTTTTCCTTGTTCATGATTATTGCGTACATGTGGTCTAAGTTATTCTTACGTTTTTGCATACATTTAATGCACTTTAATATATCAACTGTATGGTGGGCATATGATTTTGAACTATTATTACATGTGCGTATTTGTTAAAGCTGTCTTTACTATTTCAGTGAACGAACAGTGAGATCAGTGTCCGAAATAACGGTCAACAATTGTCCCTAGCTGTCAGTGGGACAGTACCCTTCCAAAAATCAAACCTTTGCACCTAAAGTTCAAATTAGAGGTAATGTACATATTGGTACCAAAGACTCCATATTTGTCCATCAAAAGTACATAATAGGATCTTTTTAAACGGTGCCGGCCTAATGACAGCTTGGGACCATTCTCTGACCATTTTTTCTGACAGTAAATGGAGTCTCTGCCAAAGTCTGACGTGAAATAAATAAAAGGAGGAGAAAGTAACTGTATCCATTGAGAAAGTAAAGTCTGAGGGTGATGAATACAGCACACATTTCCAACTGTGACAGCAATCACTCCTCTGTCAGCAGCACACTCCAGCCACAGGGCTAACAGCGGCACATCTCTCATCCCAGCTCACTCTCTCCTGCGTGAGTATGTGTTTCTGTTCATAGCCTTTGGATGGGACATGAAAGCCTTGACCTACACTATTAACCCTCATAAAGAAGACTCTTTTCAAATGTGCCAGCATAAATGACATTATATAAATATTCTGTTGTATTTGATGTGCTCGCAACCACACGTAACATTAACTGACAGGCATGAGCACACAGGTTAACAAGCAGGCTCGGGCCAGTGTGGACCAGACAGAGAGAGAGAGAGAGAGAGAGACCTAGAAAACATCTGGGGCCGGATTCACGAAAACATTCTTAAGAGAAAAAATAAGAAAGTTCTTAAGATAGATTATAAGAAGTTCGTAGAATGTTCCTAAGTGCAATTCTCGAACATTTCTTAAGAAGTTCTCAAATTTTTTCTTAAGTAAATCTTAAATTTGTGTCTTAAGAATAAAATGACAAGCTTTGGAATGAATATTGATACCCGGCTAATGATGTAATAAACGTATTAATCTTTTGACTAACGTTACCTTGCGATCATTAAGGCGATACAAACGAGTGATACATTAAATAGAGGATGTTATTCGCTGTTGTAACAGAGGCCAGCTAGTATTAAGGCGGTGCGGTGAGTAAATATCATTTCCTAACGTCGCAATCGGTCCGTCATGCGGGTCGAGTGCCCTGGGCGTGCGTGCTTCACTCTCCGTGCTCACGGCTTCGTCTCCCCCGAGAGACGGACGCGGAGGGTGCAGTGTGGCCGCGGTTTCAGATCCTTCGACTCACATGACAAAGCGATTACCACTTATCATTATATGAGTGTGAAATTCCTCTTTAAACTAATCTATGTGAAGTAAACTGATTAAATTGCCATTTCAGACTACAAAATACAACATGTCACATTTAAAACAATCACATTAACTAATAAAACATCTTACATTTTGAGATTTAAGACTACTGTAAGGTTGTTCTAACTTTAAGATGTTATTTAAGACAGTTTATTTTTCGAGAATTGGAATTCTTCTTAAGTTTTTTCTTAAGAACATACTTAAGGAAAAAAATAAGAACTTTCTTAAGAAGCTTTTTTGAGAATACAAAATATTCTTAATTTTTTTCTTAAGCATGAATTTAAGATAAAAAGGGCAGTTAAGAAGATTTTTCTTAAGAATGTTTTGTGAATCCGGCCCCTGGAGAGTAAGTCATGTCAATCTCTTTGAAATTTTTTAGCTTTAATATTAACATTGACTTTCTTAGATGTTCAAATACCTGTGTCATACAAATAAATAATTAAACTAGATATTAAAGTTTGAAGACAAACTTTATGTTGGCTTGAAAAAGCGTGGCCTGAACAGTTTCACAGGATAAACGTAAAGTTAAGACGTTCAATTTAGTGTAGCTGGGTGTTTGCATGATTAAGAATGAATACAGCTTGATTTATCATGAAGTTAGCATGAAGTTAACATGATTAGCATGAAGCTAGCATGATGCTAGCATGATTACCATGAAGCTAACATGATGCTAGCGTGATTAGCATGAAGCTAAGATGATGCTAGCATGATTAGCATGAAGCTAAGATGATGCTAGCATGATTAGCATGAAGCTAGCATGATGTTAGCATGATTAGCATGAAGCTAGCATGATTAGCATGAAGCTAACATGAAGCTAACATGAAGCTATCATGATTAGCATGCAGCTAACATGATTAGCATGAAGCTAGCATGATTAGCATGAAGCTAGCATGATTAGCATGAAGCTAGCATGATGCTAGCATGATTAGCCTGAAGCTAGCATGATGCTAGCATGATTAGCATGAAGCTAACATGATGCTAGCATGATAAGCATGAAGCTAGCATGATGTTAGCATGATTAGCATGAAGCTAGCATGATTAGCATGAAGCTAGCATGAAGCTAACATGAAGCTATCATGAAGCTAACATGAAGCTAGCATGATTAGCATGAAGCTAGCATGATGCTAGCATGATTAGCATGAAGCTAACATGATGCTAGCATGATTAGCATGAAGCTAGCATGATGTTAGCATGATTAGCATGAAGCTAGCATGATGCTAGCATGATTAGCATGAAGCTAACATGATGCTAGCATGATTAGCATGAAGCTAGCATGATGCTAGCATGATTACCATGAAGCTAGCATGATGCTAGCATGATTAGCATGAAGCTAGCATGATGTTAGCATGATTAGCATGAAGCTAGCATGATAAGCATTAGGCTAGCATGATTAGCATGAAGCTAGCATGATGCTAGCATGATTAGCATGAAGCTAACATGATGCTAGCATGATTAGCATGAAGCTAGCATGATGCTAGCATGATTAGCATGAAGCTAGCATGATGCTAGCATGATTAGCATGAAGCTAGCATGATGCTAGCATGATTAGCATGAAGCTAGCATGATAAACATTAGGCTAGCATGATGCTAACATGATTAGCATGAAGCTAGCATGATGCTAACATGATTAGCATGAAGCTAGCACTGATGCTAGCATGATTAGCATGAAGCTAACATGATGCTAGCATGATTAGCATGAAGCTAGCATGATGCTAACATGATTAGCATGAAGCTAGCACTGATGCTAGCATGATTAGCATGAAGCTAGCATGATGCTAACATGATTAGCATGAAGCTAGCATGATGCTAGCATGATTAGCATGAAGCTAACATGATGCTAGCATGATTAGCATGAAGCTAGCAGGATGCTAGCATGAGTAACATGAAGTTAGCATGATGCTAGCATGATTAGCATGAAGCTAGCATGATGCTAGCATGATTAGCATGAAGTAAGCATGAAGTTAGCATGATTAGCATGAAGCTAGCATGAGGCTAGCATGATTAGCATGAAGCTAGCATGATTAGCATGAAGCTAGCATGATGCTAGCATGATTAGCATGAAGCTAGCATGATTAGCATGAAGCTAGCATGATAAACATTAGGCTAGCATGATGCTAACATGATTAGCATGAAGCTAGCATGATGCTAACATGATTAGCATGAAGCTAGCACTGATGCTAGCATGATTAGCATGAAGCTAACATGATGCTAGCATGATTAGCATGAAGCTAGCATGATGCTAACATGATTAGCATGAAGCTAGCACTGATGCTAGCATGATTAGCATGAAGCTAGCATGATGCTAACATGATTAGCATGAAGCTAGCATGATGCTAGCATGATTAGCATGAAGCTAACATGATGCTAGCATGATTAGCATGAAGCTAGCAGGATGCTAGCATGAGTAACATGAAGTTAGCATGATGCTAGCATGATTAGCATGAAGTTAGCATGAGGCTAGCATGATTAGCATGAAGTAAGCATGAAGTTAGCATGATTAGCATGAAGCTAGCATGAGGCTAGCATGATTAGCATGAAGTAAGCATGAGGTTAGCATGATTAGCATGAAGCTAACATGATTTAACGTGAAGTTAGCAAGATTAGCATGATGTTAGCATGATTAGCATGAAGCTAGCACTATTTAGCATGAAGCTATCAAGATTTAACATGAAGCTAACATGATTTAGCATGAAGTTAGCAAGCTATATCATGAAATTAGCATAAGGCTAGCATGAAACTAGCATGAAGCTAGTATGACTTAGCATGAAGCTAGCATGAAGCTAGCATGACCCAAAGACCCAACCCCCATGTCTCTATGATGTTCTGATCCAGAGATATAAGGCTTTGTTTATTATGTTGCTAGGGTGCTCATATTTGGTTGCTAGGGGCGTGGCTTAATACCTCAATAAGAATCCCATTGAGACTGATTGGATGCCTGAGTAATATGAGCCAACCCCTATGTCTCTATGACACTCTGGTGCAAAGATATGCATCTGTGCTTTTTATAATGGTAGTCTATGGGAGATGTTGCTAGGGTACCCAAAATTGTTGCTAGGGGCGTGGCTTAATAGCTCTGTGGTGATCCTAGAGGCTGATTGGTTGCCTGAGTAAAATGAGCCCACCCCCATGTCTCTACGACACTCTAAAGTGAAGATATTCCATCTGGGACGTTTTTATTCCCTTTTATGTGCATGTTTCCTGCCCCATTATAAGTCAATGGGAAATTTTGGGGGCCTCTTACACCCCAGGGGTACAGCTTACACCCCATTGTGAGGTATGTTCTTACACAGCCTGTCAGCCTCCTTAAATGTGGTAAGCCACAAGTTTCTACAAGTTTCTCACTCGCAGCTATGACCCGTCAAAGTTTGTCTCAATGTTAAGTCAATGGAAATTTTGGGGTGTTCGAGCCCCCCGTTTAGGAATTCGGAAGGTCCCATCGGTTAGAAAAGATATAGCACACTAAGTCAGACCAGTCTGAAGGTCTGTGGAAAATTTGGTGCATGTAGCTTGAAAGCCCTAGGACGAGTTAGTGTCAGAAATTTTGGGGGGAGAAAAAGAATAATAATAAGTTTAAAAGCAATAACAATATATTGGCTTTTTCAAAGCCAACATAACTAGATAGAAAAGTTTGTTGACAAACTTTATGTTGGCTTGACAAAGCCTGGCCTGAACGTTAAAAACGGTTTGACAGAAGTTTTGTTTAGTAGGTTATCTGGCTGTTAGTATGTTTAAGTATGAAGCTAGCCTGATTTAACATAAAGCTAGCATGATTAGCCTGAAGCTTGCATGAAGCTAACATGATTAGCATGAAGCTAGCATCAAGTTAGCATGATTAGCATGAAGCTAGCATGATGCTAACATGAAATAACATGAAGCTAGCATGTTGCTAACATGAATTAGCATGAAGCTAGCATGAAGCTAACATGATTAGCATGAACCTAACATCAAGTTAGCATGATTAGCATGAAGCTAGCATGATGTTAACATGATTAGCATGAAGCTAGCATCAAGTTAGCATGATTAGCATGAAGCTAGCATGATGCTAACATGAAATAACATGAAGCTAGCATGTTGCTAACATGAATTAGCATGAAGCTAGCATGAAGCTAACATGATTAGCATGAAGCTAACATCAAGTTAGCATGATTAGCATGAAGCTAGCATGATGCTAACATGAATTAGCATGAAGCTAGCATGATGCTAACATGAATTAACATGAAGCTAGCATGATGCTAACATGAATTAGCATGAAGCTAGCATGAAGCTAGCATGATGCTAACATGAATTAGCATGATGTTAACATGAATTAGCATGAAGCTAGCATGATGCTAACATGAATTAGCATGAAGCTAGCATGATGCTAACATGAATTAGCATGAAGCTAGCATGATGCTAACATGAATTAGCATGAAGCTAACATGAAATAACATGAAGCTAGCATGATGCTAACATGAATTAGCATGAAGTTAGCATGAAGCTAGCATGATGCTAACATGAAGTTAGCATGAAGTTAGCATGAAGCTAGCATGATGCTAACATGAATTAGCATGAAGCTAGCATGATGCTAACATGAATTAGCATGAAGCTAGCATGAAGCTAACATGAATTAGCATGAAGTTAGCATGATGCTAACATGAATTAGCATGAAGCTAGCATGATGCTAACATGAATTAACATGAAGCTAGCATGATGCTAACATGAATTAGCATGAAGCTAGCATGATGTTAACATGAATTAGCATTAAGCTAGCATGATGCTAATATGAATTAGCATTAAGCTAGCATGATGCTAACATGAATTAGCATGAAGCTAGCATGATGCTAACATGAATTAGCATGAAGCTAGCATGATGCTAACATGAATAAGCATGAAGTTAGCAAGATTTATTATGAAATTAGCATAAAGCTAGCATGAAACTAGCATGAAGCTAGTATGACTTAGCTTGAAGCTAGCATGAAGCTAACATGACCAAAAGACCCAACCCCCATGTCTCAATGATGTTCGGATCCAGAGATATAAGGCTTTGTTTATTATGTTGCTAGGGTGCTCATATTTGGTTGTTAGGGGCGTGGCTTAATAGCTCAATAAGAATCCTTAGAGACTGATTGGATGCCTGAGTAAAATGAGCCCACCCCCATGTCTCTGTGACACTGTGCTGCAAAGATATCCATCTGGGCATTTTATAATGGCAGTCTATGGGAGATGTTGCTAGGGTGCCCAAAAATGGTTGCTAGGGGCGTGGCTTAATTGCTATGGGATGATCCAGAGAGACTGATTGGATGCCTGAGTAAAATGAGCCCACCCCCATGTCTCTATGACACTGTAAAGCGAAGATATTCCATCTGGAACGTTTTTATTCCCTTATATGGGCGTGTTTCCTGCCCCGTTATAAGTCAATGGGGAATTTTGGGGGCCTCCTACACCCCAGGGGTGAAACTTACACCCCAATGTGAGGTATGTTCTCACAGTGCCTGTCAGCCTCCTTAAATATGGTAAGCCACAAGTTTCTACAAATTTCTCACTCGGAGCTATGACCTGTCAAAGTTTGTCGCAATGTTAAGTAAATGGGACTTTTCGGAAGTTTTATATCCCGTTTTAGGAATTCTGTAAGCCGGATCCCGTCAAAAAGATATAGCACACTTCTTTAGACCAGTCAGAATGTCCGTGGAAAATTTCGTGGATGTAGCTTGAAAGCTGTCGGACGAGTTAGCCGCAGAAATTTTAGTCTCAGAAGAAGAAGAAGAAGAAGAAGAAGAAGAAGAAGAATAATAATAACTAGATAGAAAAGTTTGTTGACAAACTTTATGTTGGCTTGACAAAGCCTGGCCTGAACGTTGAAAACGGTTTGACAGAAGTTTAGTTTAGTAGGCTATCTGGCTGTTAGTATGTTTAAATATGAAGCTAGCCTGATTTAGCATGAAGCTAGCATGATTAGCCTGAAGCTAGCATGAAGCTAACATGATTAGCATGAAGCTAGCATCAAGTTAGCATGATTAGCATGAAGCTAGCATGATGTTAAAATGAAATAGCATGAAGCTAGCATGATGCTAACATGAATTAGCATGAAGCTAACATGATTACCATGAAGCTAGCATCAAGTTAGCATGATTGGCATGAAGCTAGCATGATGCTAACATGAATTAGCATGAAGATAGCATGATGCTTACATGAATTAACATGAAGCTAGCATGATGCTAACATGAATTAGCATGAAGCTAGCATGATGCTAACATGAATTAGCATGAAGCTAGCATGATGCTAACATGAATTAGCATGAAGCTAGCATCATGCTAACATGAAATAGCATGAAGCTAGCATGATGCTAACATGAATTAGCATGAAGCTAACATGATTAGCATGAAGCTAGCATCAAGTTAGCATGATTAGCATGAAGCTAGCATGATGCTAACATGAATTAGCATGAAGCTAGCATGATGCTAACATGAATTAGCATGAAGCTAGCATGATGCTAACATGAATTAGCATGAAGTTAGCATGAAGCTAGCATGATGCTAACATGAATTAGCATGAAGCTAGCATGATGCTAACATGAATTAGCATGATGCTAACATGAATTAGCATGAAGCTAGCATGATGCTAACATGAATTAGCATGAAGCTAGCATGATGCTAACATGAATTAGCATGAAGCTAGCATGATGTTAACATGAATTAGCATTAAGCTAGCATGATGCTAACATGAATTAGCATGAAGCTAGCATGATGCTAACATGAATTAGCATGAAGTTAGCATGATGCTAACATGAATTAGCATGAAGCTAGCATGATGCTAACATGAATTAGCATGAAGCTAGCATGATGCTAACATGAAATAGCCTGAAGCTAGCATGAAGCTAACATGATTAGCATGAAGCTAGCATCAAGTTAGCATGATTAGCATGAAGCTAGCATGATGCTAACATGAATTAGCATGAAGCTAGCATGAAGCTAACATGATTAGCATGAAGCTAGCATCAAGTTAGCATGATTAGCATGAAGCTAGCATGATGCTAACATGAATTAGCATGATGCTAACATGAATTAGCATGAAGCTAGCATGATATTAACATGAATTAGCATTAAGCTAGCATGATGCTAACATGAATTAGCATGAAGCTAGCATGAAGCTAACATGAATTAGCATGAAGCTAGCATGATGCTAACATGAATTAGCATGAAGCTAACATGATGCTAACATTAATTAGCATGAAGCTAGCATGATGCTAACATTAATTAGCATTAAGCTAGCATGATGTTAACATGAATTAGCTTGAAGCTAGCATGATGCTAACATGAATTAGCATGAAGCTAGCATGATGCTAACATGAATAAGCATGAAGTTAGCAAGATTTATTATGAAATTAGCATAAAGCTAGCATGAAACTAGCATGAAGCTAGTATGACTTAGCTTGAAGCTAGCATGAAGCTAACATGACCCAAAGACCCAACCCCCATGTCTCTATGATGTTCGGATCCAGAGATATAAGGCTTTGTTTATTATGTTGCTAGGGTGCTCATATTTGGTTGCTAGGGGCGTGGCTTAATAGCTCAATAAGAATCCTTAGAGACTGATTGGATGCCTGAGTAAAATGAGCCCACCCCCATGTCTCTGTGACACTGTGCTGCAAAGATATCCATCTGGGCATTTTATAATGGCAGTCTATGGGAGATGTTGCTAGGCTGCCCAAAAATGGTTGCTATGGGCGTGGCTTAATTGCTATGGGATGATCCAGAGAGACTGATTAGATGCCTGAGTAAAATGAGCCCACCCCCATGTCTCTATGACACTGTAAAGCGAAGATATTCCATCTGGAACGTTTTTATTCCCTTAAATGGGCGTGTTTCCTGCCCCGTTATAAGTCAATGGGGAATTTTGGGGGCCTCCTACACCCCAGGGGTGAAACTTACACCCCAATGTGAGGTATGTTCTCACAGTGCCTGTCAGCCTCCTTAAATATGGTAAGCCACAAGTTTCTACAAATTTCTCACTCGGAGCTATGACCTGTCAAAGTTTGTCGCAATGTTAAGTAAATGGGACTTTTCGGAAGTTTGATGTCCCGTTTTAGGAATTCTGTAAGTCGGATCCCGTCAAAAAGATATAGCACACTTCTTTAGACCAGTCAGAATGTCCGTGGAAAATTTCGTGGATGTAGCTTGAAAGCTGTCGGACGAGTTAGCCGCAGAAGTTTTAGTCTCAGAAGAAGAAGAAGAAGAAGAAGAATAATAATAACTAGATATTAAAGTTTGAGGACAAACTTTATGTTGGCTTGAAAAAGCGTAGCATGAACGTTTAAAACGGTTTGACAGAAGTTTAGTTTAGTAGGCTATCTGGCTGTTAATATGTTTAAGTATGAAGGTAACATGATTTAGCATGATGTTAACATGATAAGCATGAAGCTAGCATGATTAGCATGAAGCTAGCATGATGCTAGCATGATTAGCATGAAGCTAACATGAAGTTAGCATGATTATTAGTTTGTATAATGTATAGTTACCGTATACAACACAGTAAACGGGTATCAGAATCTAAACTGCGGTTGATAAATCCTTCCTTATAACTAACTTTGTATATTTCTACCTTTAAATTACAGTCGTATTGTTAAGTGTTGTACCTTTATTAATCGTTTAATGTTTTTAGTAAATTAAAACAGTCAACAAACGTATTTAGACACGGATGTTACAACATGACACATCAAGCAATCTCTTTTAACAAAGCAATAGTGAAACGCAGTAACTTAAATAAAGTAAAATGTCTTACTGTGAATTATACTGCTGTGTCATTGTTGTCAGATCCAATATAAGTGGTGCTTCTGACTGAGTCTCTCTGCAAATCCAGCATCGACTTCTTTACAAATGAATCCATGTCCACAACGTTAACAAACGCTCCCCACACGAGCTGGAACTTCTTCAAAAGCAAACTTTATCCAAGCATATTGCTAATGTTAGGTTCCAAGCCTCCAAATTGAAGTATTTAGCTTCTGTGTTGTTCCCATGGTTGTTCCCACGCGGTTCTTTCAAAACCGAAAAAGCGTTTCCATGGTATCATAACAGATCACCGCGTCAAAATAAAAGTCTCTCAGAAAAAATGTATTTAAAAAGTCATTTTGGTTAAATTTGTCAATCTTTAAAGACATGTTTACTTACTGAGACACACGTGTCACGCGAAGCTGTGGGCGGGGCTACAAAAGTAGACTTGTCCTTTTGGTTATGGGGAGGTGTTTCAATTCTACTTTGACGTCATAGATTTCCGAATTTTAGACTGGAGTTTTTAGCTGGCTTGGTGCCAAAGACAATTATATTTCAGTAGCACGGACGTTTTCAGTTCTGAAACTTGCAGGATGTTCATTTAAGTATGATGACCTCTTATATAACAAATTATCAAGTTAAAATTGAGTTTTTGATTCACCGCTCCTTTAAGTATGAAGGTAGCATGATTAGCATGAAGTTAGCCTGATGTTAGCATGATTGGCATGAAGCTAGCATGATGCTAGCATGATTAGCATGAAGCTAGCATGATGCTAGCATGATTAGCATGAAGCTAGCATGATGCTAGCATGATTAGCATGAAGCTAGCATGATGCTAGCATGATTAGCATGAAACTAGCATGATGCTAGCATGATTAGCATGAAGCTAGCATGATGCTAGCATGATTAGCATGAAGCTAGCATGATGTTAGCATGATTAGCATGAAGCTAGCATGATGCTAGCATGATTAGCATGAAGCTAGCATGATGTTAGCATGATTAGCATGAAGCTAGCATGATGCTAGCATGATTAGCATGAAGCTAGCATGATGCTAGCATGATTAGCATGAAGCTAGCATGATCTTAGCATGATTAGCATGAAGCTAGCATGATCTTAGCATGATTAGCATGAAGCTAGCATGATGCTAGCATGATTAGCATGAAGCTAGCATGATGCTAGCATGATTAGCATGAAGCTAGCATGATGCTAGCATGATTAGCATGATGCTAGCATGATTAGCATGAAGCTAGCATGATGCTAGCATGATTAGCATGAAGCTAGCATGATGTTAGCATGAAACTAGCATGATTCTAGCATGATTAGCATGAAGCTAGCATGATTAGCATGAAGCTAGCATGATTCTAGCATGATTAGCATGAAGCTAGCATGATGCTAGCATGATTAGCATGAAGCTAGCATGATGCTAGCATGATTAGCATGAAGCTAGCATGATGCTAGCATGATTAGCATGAAGCTAGCATGATGCTAGCATGATTAGCATGAAGCTAGCATGATGCTAGAATGATTAACATGATGTTAGCATGATTAGCATGAAGCTAGCATGATGTTAGCATGATTAGCATGAAGCTAGCATGATGTTAATATGATTAGCATGAAGTTAGCATGATGTTAGCATGAAACTAGCTTGATTCTAGCATGATTAGCATGAAGCTAGCATGATTAGCATGAAGCTAGCATGATTCTAGCATGATTAGCATGAAGCTAGCATGATGCTAGCATGATTAGCATGAAGCTAGCATGAGGCTACCATGATTAACATGCAGTAAGCATAAGGTTAGCATGATTAGCATGAAGCTAGCATGATTTAACGTAAAGCTAGCATGATTAGCATGATGCTAACATGATTAGCATGACGCTAGCACTATTTAGCGTGCAGCTAACAAGATTTAACATGAAGTTAGCATGATTTAGCATGAAGTTAGCAAGATTTATTATGAAATTAGCATAAAGCTAGCATTAAACTAGCATGAAGCTAGTATGACTTAGCATGGAGCTAGCATGAAGCTAACATGACCCAAAGACCCAACCCCCATGCCTCTATGATGTTCAGACCAAGAGATATAAGGCTTTGTTTATTATGTTGCTAGGGTGCTCAAATTTGGTTGCTAGGGGCGTGGCTTAATGCCTCAATAAGAATCCTATTAAGACTGATTGGATGCCTGAGTAAAATGAGCCCACCCCTATGTCTCTATGACACTCTGGTGTAAAGATATCCATCTGGGCTTTTTATAATGGTAGTCTATGGGAGATGTTGCTAGGGTACCCAAAATTGTTGCTAGGGGCGTGGCTAAATAGCTTTGGGGCGATCCTAAGAGACTGATTGGATGACTGAGTAAAATGAGCCCACCCCCATGTCTCTACGACACTCTAAAGTAAAGATATTCCATCTGGGACGCGTTTATTCCCTTATATGGGCATGCTTCCTGCCCCATTATAAGTCAATGGGAAATTTTGGGGGCCTCTTACACCCCAGGGGTACAGCTTACACCCCATTGTGATGTATGTTCTTACAGAGCCTGTCAGCCACCTTAAATGTGGTAAGCCACAAGTTTCTACAAGTTTCTTACTCACAGCTATGACCCGTCAAAGTTTGTCTCAATGTTAAGTCAATGGAAATTTTGGGGTGTTTGAGACCCCCGTTTAGGAATTCGGAAGGTCCCATCAGTTAGAAAAGATATAGCACACTAAGTCAGACCAGTCTGAAGGTCTGTGGAAAATTTGGTGCATGTAGCTTGAAAGCCCTAGGACGAGTTAGTGTCAGAAATTTTGGGGGGATAAGAAAGAATAATAATAATAACTAGATATTAAAGTTTGAAGACAAACTTTATGTTGGCTTGAAAAAGCGTAGCTTGAACGTTTAAAACGGTTTGACAGAAGTTTAGTTTAGTAGGCTATCTGGCTGTTAGAATGTTTAAGTATGAAGGTAGCATGATTTAGCATGATGCTAACATGATAAGCATGAAGCTAGCATGATCATGATTAGCATGAAGCTAGCATGATGCAAGCATGATTAGCATGAAGCTGGCATGATGCTAGCATGATTAGCATGAATCTAGCATGAGGCAAGCATGATTAGCATGAAGCTAACATGATGCAAGCATGACAAGCATGAAGCTAACATGATGCTAGCATGATTAGCATGAAGCTAACATTATGCTAGCATGATTACCATGAAGCTAGCATGATGCTAGCATGATTAACATGAAGCTAGCATGATGCTAGCATGATTAGCATGAAGCTAGCATGATGCTAGCATGATTAGCATGAAGCTAGCATGATGCTAGCATGAAGCTAGCATGATTAGCATGAATCTAGCATGATAAGCATGAAGCTAGCATGATGCTAGCATGATTAGCATGATTAGCATGAAGCTAGCATGATGCTAGCATGATTAGCATGAAGCTAGCATGATGGTAGCATGATTAGCATGAAGCTAGCATGATGCTAGCATGATTAGCATGAAGCTAGCATGATGCTAGCATGATTAGCATGAAGCTAGCATGATGGTAGCATGAAGCCAGCATGATTAGCATGAAACTAGCATGATAAGCATGAAGCTAGCATGATGCTAGCATGATTAGCATGAAGCTAGCATGATGCTAGCATGATTAGCATGAAGCTAGCATGATGTTAGCATGATTAGCATGAAGCTAACATGATGCTAGCATGATTAGCATGAAGCTAGCATGATGCTAGCATGATTAGCATGAAGCTAGCATGATGCTAGCATGATTAGCATGAAGCTAGCATGATGTTAGCATGATTAGCATGAAGCTAGCATGATGCTAGCATGATTAGCATGAAGCTAGCATGATTAGCATGAGGCTAGCATGATGCTAGCATGATTAGCATGAAGCTAGCATGATGCTAACATGATAAGCATGAAGCTAGCATGTTGCTAACATGTTGCTAGCATGATTAGCATGAAGCTAGCATGATGCTAGCATGATTACCATGAAGCTAGCATAATGCTAGAATGAAACTAGCATGATTCTAGCATGATTAGCATGAAGCTAACATGATTCTAACATGATAAGCATGAAGCTAGCATGATTATAGCATGATTAGCATGAAGCTAGCATGATGCTAGCATGATTAGCATGAAGCTAGCATGAGGCTACCATGATTAGCATGAAGTAAGCATGAGGTTAGCATGATTAGCATTAAGCTAGCATGATTTAACGTGAAGCTAGCATGATTAGCATGATGCTTACATGATTAGCATGACGCTAGCACTATTTGGCGTGCAGCTAACATGATTTAGCATGAAGTTAGCAAGATTTATTATGAAATTAGCATAAAGCTAGCATGAAACTAGCATGAAGCTAGTATGACTTAGCATGGAGCTAGCATGAAGCTAACATGACCCAAAGACCCAACCCCCATGCCTCTATGATGTTCAGACCAAGAGATATAAGGCTTTGTTTATTATGTTGCTAGGGTGCTCAAATTTGGTTGCTAGGGGCGTGGCTTAATGCCTCAATAAGAATCCTATTAAGACTGATTGGATGCCTGAGTAAAATGAGCCCACCCCTATGTCTCTATGACACTCTGGTGTAAAGATATCCATCTGGGCTTTTTATAATGGTAGTCTATGGGAGATGTTGCTAGGGTACCCAAAATTGTTGCTAGGGGCGTGGCTAAATAGCTTTGGGGCGATCCTAAGAGACTGATTGGATGACTGAGTAAAATGAGCCCACCCCCATGTCTCTACGACACTCTAAAGTAAAGATATTCCATCTGGGACGCGTTTATTCCCTTATATGGGCATGCTTCCTGCCCCATTATAAGTCAATGGGAAATTTTGGGGGCCTCTTACACCCCAGGGGTACAGCTTACACCCCATTGTGATGTATGTTCTTACAGAGCCTGTCAGCCACCTTAAATGTGGTAAGCCACAAGTTTCTACAAGTTTCTTACTCACAGCTATGACCCGTCAAAGTTTGTCTCAATGTTAAGTCAATGGAAATTTTGGGGTGTTCGAGACCCCCGTTTAGGAATTCGGAAGGTCCCATCAGTTAGAAAAGATATAGCACACTAAGTCAGACCAGTCTGAAGGTCTGTGGAAAATTTGGTGCATGTAGCTTGAAAGCCCTAGGACGAGTTAGTGTCAGAAATTTTGGGGGGATAAGAAAGAATAATAATAACTAGATAGAAAAGTTTGTTGACAAACTTTATGTTGGCTTGACAAAGCCTGGCCTGAACGTTTAAAACGGTTTGACAGAAGTTTAGTTTAGTAGACCATCTGGCTGTTAGTATGTTTAAGTATGAAGCTAGTCTGATTTAACATGAAGCTAGCATGATAAGCCTGAAGCTAGCATGAAGCTAACATGATTAGCATGAAGCTAGCATCAAGTTAGCATGATTAGCATGAAGCTAGCATGATGCTAACATGAAATAGCATAAAGCTAGCATGATGTTAACATAAATTAGCATGAAGCTAGCATGAAGCTAACACGATTAGCATGAAGCTAACATCAAGTAAGCATGATTAGCATGAAGCTAGCATGATGCTAACATGAAATAGCATGAAGCTAGCATTATGCTAACATGAAATAGCATGAAGCTAGCATGATGCTAACATGAATTAGCATGAAGCTAGCATGATGCTAACATGAATTAGCATGGAGCTAGCATGATGCTAACATGAATTAGCATGAAGCTAGCATGATGCTAACATGAATTAGCATGAAGGTAGCATGATGCTAACATGAATTAGCATGAAGCTAGCATGATGCTAACATGAATTAGCATGAAGCTAGCATGATGCTAACATGAATTAGCATGAAGCTAGCATGATGCTAAGATGAATTAGCATGAAGCTAGCATGATGCTAACATGAATTAGCATGAAGCTAGCATGATGCTAAAATGAATTTGCATGAAGCTAGCATGATGCTAACATGAATTACCATGAAGCTAGCATGATGCTAACATGAATTAGCATGAAGCTAGCATGATGCTAACATGAATTAGCATGAAGCTAGCATGATGCCAACATGAATTAGCATGAAGCTAGCATGATGCTAACATGAATTAGCATGAAGCTAGCATGATGCTAACATGAATTAGCATGAAGCTAGCATGATGCTAACATGAATTAACATGAAGTTAGCATGATGCTAACATGAATTAGCATGAAGCTAGCATGATGCTAACATGAATTAGCATGAAGCTAGCATGATGCTAACATGATTTAGTATGAAGCTAGCATGATGCTAACATGAATAAGCATGAAGTTAGCAAGATTTATTATGAAATTAGCATAAAGCTAGCATGAAACTAGCATGAAGCTAGTATGACTTAGCATGAAGTTAGCATGAAGCTAACATGACCAAAAGACCCAACCCCCATGTCTCTATGATGTTCGGATCCAGAGATATAAGGCTTTGTTTACTATGTTGCTAGGGTGCTCATATTTGGTTGCTAGGGGCGTGGCTTAATACCTCAATAAGAATCCTTAGAGACTGATTGGATGCCTGAGTAAAATGAGCCCACCCCCATGTCTCTGTGACACTGTGCTGCAAAGATATCCATCTGGGCATTTTATAATGGCAGTCTATGGGAGATGTTGCTATGGTGCCCAAAAATGGTTGCTAGGGGCGTGGCTTAATAGCTATGGGACGATCCAGAGAGACTGATTGGATGCCTGAGTAAAATGAGCCCACCCCCATGTCTCTATGACACTGTAAAGCGAAGATATTCCATCTGGAACGTTTTATTCCCTTATATGGGCGTGTTTCCTGCCCCGTTATAAGTCAATGGGGAATTTTGGGGGCCTCTTACACCCCAGGGGTGAAACTTACACCCCAATGTGAGGTATGTTCTCACAGTGCCTGCCAGCCTCTTCAAATGTGGTAAGCCACAAGTTTCTACAAAATTCTCGCTCGCAGCTAGAACCCGTCAAAGTTTGTCCAATGTTAAGTCAATGGGACTTTCGGAATTTTTATTTCCCGTTTTAGGAATTCTGTAAGTCGGATCCCTTCAAAAAGTCATAGCACACTTCTTCAGACCAGTTAGAATGTCCGTGGAAAATTTGGTGGATGTAGCTTGAAAGCTGTCGGACGAGTTAGCTGCAGAAATTTAGTCTCAGAAGAAAAATAATAATAACTAGATAGAAAAGTTTGTTGACAAACTTTATGTTGGCTTGACAAAGCCTGGCCTGAACGTTAAAAACGGTTTGACAGAAGTTTAGTTTAGTAGGCTATCTGGCTGTTAGTATGTTTAAGTATGAAGCTAGCCTGATTTAACATAAAGCTAGCATGATTAGCCTGAAGCTAGCATGAAGCTAACATGATTAGCATGAAGCTAGCATCAAGTTAGCATGATTAGCATGATTAGCATGAAGCTAGCATGATGCTAACATGAAATAGCATGAAGCTAGCATGATGCTAACATGAATTAGCATGAAGCTAGCATGATGCTAACATGAATTAGCATGAAGCTAGCATGAAGCTAACATGATTAGCATGAAGCTAGCATCAAGTTAGCATGATTAGCATGAAGCTAGCACGATGCTAACATGAATTAGCATGAAGTTAGCATGATGTTAACATGAATTAGCATGAAGCTAGCATGATGCTAACATGAATTAGCATGAAGCTAGCATGATGCTAACATGAATTAGCATGAAGCTAGCATGATGCTAACATGAATTAGCATGAAGCTAGCATGATGCTAACATGAATTAGCATGAAGCTAGCATGATGCTAACATGAATTAGCATGAAGCTAGCATGATGCTAACATGAATTAGCATGAAGCTAGCATGATGCTAACATGAATTAGCATGAAGCTAGCATGATGCTAACATGAATTAGCATGAAGCTAGCATGATGCTAACATGAATTAGCATGAAGCTAGCATGATGCTAACATGAATTAGCATGAAGCTAGCATGATGCTAACATGAATTAGCATGAAGCTAGCATGATGCTAACATGAATTAGCATGAAGCTAACATGATGCTAACATGAATTAGCATGAAGCTAGCATGATGCTAACATGAATTAGCATGAAGCTAGCATGATGCTAACATGAATTAGCATGAAGCTAGCATGATGCTAACATGAATTAGCATGAAGCTAGCATGAAGCTAACATGAATTAGCATGAAGCTAACATGAATTAGCATGAAGCTAGCATGATGCTAACATGAATTAGCATGAAGCTAGCATGATGCTAACATGAATTAGCATGAAGCTAGCATGATGCTAACATGAATTAGCATGAAGCTAGCATGATGCTAACATGAATTAGCATGAAGCTAGCATGAAGCTAACATGAATTAGCATGAAGCTAACATGAATTAGCATGAAGCTAGCATGATGCTAACATGAATTAGCATGAAGCTAGCATGATGCTAACATGAATTAGCATGAAGCTAGCATGATGCTAACATGAATTAGCATGAAGCTAGCATGATGCTAACATGAATTAGCATGAAGCTAGCATGATGCTAACATGAATTAGCATGAAGCTAGCATGATGCTAACATGAATTAGCATGAAGCTAGCATGATGCTAACATGAATTAGCATGAAGCTAGCATGATGCTAACATGAATTAGCATGAAGCTAGCATGATGCTAACATGAATTAGCATGAAGCTAGCATGATGCTAACATGAATTAGCATGAAGCTAGCATGATGCTAACATGAATTAGCATGAAGCTAACATGATGCTAACATGAATTAGCATGAAGCTAGCATGATGCTAACATGAATTAGCATGAAGCTAGCATGATGCTAACATGAATTAGCATGAAGCTAGCATGATGCTAACATGAATTAGCATGAAGCTAGCATGAAGCTAACATGAATTAGCATGAAGCTAACATGAATTAGCATGAAGCTAGCATGATGCTAACATGAATTAGCATGAAGCTAGCATGATGCTAACATGAATTAGCATGAAGCTAGCATGATGCTAACATGAATTAGCATGAAGCTAGCATGATGCTAACATGAATTAGCATGAAGCTAGCATGAAGCTAACATGAATTAGCATGAAGCTAACATGAATTAGCATGAAGCTAGCATGATGCTAACATGAATTAGCATGAAGCTAGCATGATGCTAACATGAATTAGCATGAAGCTAGCATGATGCTAACATGAATTAGCATGAAGCTAGCATGATGCTAACATGAATAAGCATGACGTTCAAGGTCAAGGTCAAGGTTTTTTATTTATATAGCACCTTTACACAACACGAATGTTGACCAAAGTGCTTCACAAGCAAAACAACAGTGCAAAAAATTTAAAAAGCTATGTAAATTAGATAAAAACAGAACAAAACACAATCATGTATACATAGTAACACCACAGCTTATAGCGTATAAAAGTAATCTACAATATAAAACCTGTCTATGAGTAGGCCTGAGAAAAAAGGTAGGTTTTAATTGATGCTTTGAAAGCATTTAATGTGGGAGTGGCTCTGATTGTAACTGGAAGTGCGTTCCAAAGTTTTGGGGCGTAAACTGAAAAAGATCTGTCTCCTCTTGTTTTCAGGCGCGATTTCGGAACATTTAAAAGTAGCTGAAATGAAGATCGAAGTGATCTCTGAGGCGAATAAAAACATAAAAGTTCCGATATATAAATAGGGGCAAGACCATGTAGAGCTTTAAACACGTAAATAAGAACTTTAAAATCAATTCTTTGTTTCACAGGGAGCCAATGAAGAGAGGCCTGAAATTGTGAAATGTGTTCTCGCTTTTTGGTTCCCGTCAAAAAGCGAGCAGCAGCATTTTGGACAATTTGTAGACGTGATAGAGATGACTGACTAATTCCAGCGTACAGGGCATTACAATAGTCAAGCCTTGAAGATATAAATGCGTGAATAACAATCTCCAGATCCTTAAAGCAAAGGATTTGCTTTAATTTTTTGAGCCGCTTTAGCTGGAAAAAACTAGCTCTGACCACAGAGTTTATTTGTTTGTCAAACTTCATATCAGAATCAAAGATAACCCCTAGATTTTTAACATATGCATGATGTTTTGACTGAAGATGACTCAAGGTTTTACTATGATTTTCAATCTGTAGCTTAGAGCCAAACAAGATAACCTCTGTCTTGTTTTCATTTAACTGCAGAAAATTTTCATCCATCCATCCTTTTATGTCCTTTAAACATGCTAACAAAGAACAAACAGAATCACCACCCAAGTCTAGTGGTAAATAGAGCTGGGTATCATCTGCATAGATGTGATAAGAGATCTTATAACGTTCAAAGATTAAACGCAGTGGAAGCATATAAAGAGAAAATAAAACTGGACCCAGAATTGAACCCTGAGGCACCCCACAAGTAATTGGTACTGATGATGATGAAAATTCTCCAATTTCTACAGATATTGTTCTATTTGAGAGGTAGGACTCAAACCAATCTAAGGCCGCACCACAAATACCAACCTCAGAGTGTAATCTTTTCAACAAAATACGATGGTCCACCGTGTCAAAAGCTGCACTTAGTTCCAAGAGTACAAGTACTGCACAATTTCCAGAGTAGACTGATAACAGAATGTCATTTGTCACTCTTAATAGAGCAGACTCGGTGCTGTGTTTGGCCTTAAATGCGGACTGAAAAGGATCCAGGAGGTTATTTGAGATTAAATTGGATGGAAGTTGACCTAAAACCACTTTTTCCAGACCTTTTAACAAAAAGGGCAATTTGGAGATTGGTCTGTAATTTTGAAATTCGGAAGAATCAAGATTTGGTTTTTTTAACAGAGGGTGAACCACAGCATGTTTTAAACAGGATGGCACAGTACTATTATACAGGGAGGCATTTATAATAGAGAGTACACTAGGTAGTACAGCATCCAATACCTCCTTAAAAACGGCAGCAGGAATAATATCAAGAGAACAAGTAGTTAGTTTCATATTTGAAACCAAAGCCAACAATTCAGGGTAGGATATGGCCTGAAAATCGTAAAAACGAACAGAAGTAGTCTGTACAGTATCATAACTATTAAATGAAGATGATGATATCTGTGATCTAATACCCACAATCTTGTCTATAAAGAAGCTACAAAACTTCTCACACAGAGCTACACTTGGTACTAAACCAAGTGAGTTTTGAGGATTTAGCACAGAATTTAAGGTGGAAAATAAAGTCTTCGGACAGTGAGAATTTTTTGAAACTAAACTGGAGAAATAGTTGGCCCTTGATAAAGAGACAGCTTTCTGATATTGAGACAGACAAGCTTGCAAAAGTTGGTACGATATTTGCAGTTTGTCCCGTTTCCATATTCTTTCTGCTTTTCTGCATGTTTTTCTTAAAGATTTAGTATCTTCATTCAGCCAGGGCTGTTTTTCCCTTTTAGTTTTCTTTACTTTAAGAGGAGCAACTGCATTTAATACATCAGTACAAGAGGTATTGAAATTAATGACCATGTCCTCAACATCCATGCCATGTGATACATGTGTGGTATTTCCAGGTACTGAAGCTAAAAACAAATCCTTAAAATACATAGCAGTAGATGAATTTACAGGGCGAACAAAATAAGTAGATGGCTGATATACAGGGAGACAGCATGCAAACTCACTGTCGAAAACAACAGGCCAATGATCAGACAAACCAGAATCACTTGCATAAATGTCTTTGATGGAAAACCCGGAAGAAAGTACAAGATCAAGTGTATGCCCTAACTTGTGTGTGGGGCCTGATACTGATTGCTTAAGGTTAAAAGAGTCAATAAGCTGTAGAAACTCACTTACAAGAGGCCTTGAGGGACAACACAGATGAATATTAAAATCACCAACAATTAAAAGATTATCTCCTCTAGTGACAATAACCGATAAAAAATCAGAGAAATCTTTCAAAAAGTCACTTTTTGCGTTTGGTGGTCTATAAATCACTGCAATGACAAGAGGACATGGGAGTTCAACTTTACATAGCATGGACTCAAAACTATCATAACTGTCAATTGGTAAGAGTCTACATTTAAACATATTTTTAAAAATAACAGCAATTCCACCACCCTTTCGTGACTTTCTGGGGCGACTAAGAAAGTTGCAGTTTATAGGAAGAAGTTCAGAAAAGGGGCTTTGATCATTTTCAGTGAACCAGGTTTCGGTGATAAACATGAAATCCAAGTTTTGTGATAAAAAGAAATCGTTTAATAAGAATGTTTTATTCACTGCTGATCTTGCATTTATCAGCGCTGATTTTATTGACCCCACATCCTTTGCCTGCTCTTTTGCAGAGTACGTAGACATCTTCGATAGCGCCCGAAGATTATAAATATTTACACCGAGCTGGGATGTCACATGACGCTGAGTCCGTCTGACGGTCGACGATATAGTAGGTATATATCCTAATGCCGTTTCGTTTGTTTTTCGTAATGGACGAACTCCACGATGAACATATCGCGGGCGGCGGATTATCCCCATCTCAGTGCACACTGAGTAAACATCAGATGCAAGGCTAGTTGTAGTGCAGTTTTTCATATGCAAAAGTTCTGAAGTTGTATATTTAAGTCGCATGATGATGGCGTGAGATATGTACGCCCTGGAGTATCTTTCACAATTCCAAGTGACGATACACCATAGACAAAGCAAAACAGCCCAGCGAGAAGGAAACAAGATCATAATTCAGTCACTCACCAGTTGGTGTAGTTTAAATCCACAAGAGATATGTACACTGCACGCACGCCCGATGATGACAATAGATCCAGATTAATCCACAACCCGAGAAACAGAGGGCTGATAGACAGCAGTTGGTGTAGTTTAAATCCACAGGTGTAGTTGGTGTAATTTAAATCCACAGGAGGTATGAACACTGCAAGCGCGCCGCGGTAACAGCAGCAGCCGATAGAAAGGTAAGCAAGTTTATCCTCCGATCCAGCACTCAGCGACAGGAAAGGGCCAAAAGACAAAAACTGCGACCGGTATCAGTCCGTAAAACCCCCACTCTTCTCAGAAACCCCACTCAAAAACAGGGTTTAATATCACTTCGACAGAAAATGACCAAATATATAAAAAAATTAGCAAGAATTAGCAAGATTTATTATGAAATTAGCATAAAGCTAGCATGAAACTAGCATGAAGCTAGTATGACTTAGCCTGAAGCTAACATGAAGCTAACATGACCAAAAGACCCAACCCCCATGTCTCTATGATGTTCGGATCCAGAGATATAAGGCTTTGTTTATTATGTTGCTAGGGTGCTCATATTTGGTTGCTAGGGGCGTGGCTTAATAGCTCAATAAGAATCCTTAGAGACTGATTGGATGCCTGAGTAAAATGAGCCCACCCCCATGTCTCTGTGACACTGTGCTGCAAAGATATCCATCTGGGCATTTTATAAGGGCAGTCTATGGGAGATGTTGCTAGGGTGCCCAAAAATGGTTGCTAGGGGCGTGGCTTAATTGCTATGGGATGATCCAGAGAGACTGATTGGATGCCTGAGTAAAATGAGCCCACCCCCATGTCTCTATGACACTGTAAAGCGAAGATATTCCATCTGGAACGTTTTTATTCCCTTATATGGGCGTGTTTCCTGCCCCGTTATAAGTCAATGAGGAATTTTGGGGGCCTCCTACACCCCAGGGGTGAAACTTACACCCCAATGTGAGGTATGTTCTCACAGTGCCTGTCAGCCTCCTTAAATATGGTAAGCCACAAGTTTCTACAAATTTCTCACTCGGAGCTATGACCTGTCAAAGTTTGTTGCAATGTTAAGTAAATGGGACTTTTCGGAAGTTTTATGTCCCGTTTTAGGAATTCTGTAAGTCGGATCCCGTCAAAAAGATATAGCACACTTCTTTAGACCAGTCAGAATGTCCGTGGAAAATTTCGTGGATGTAGCTTGAAAGCTGTCGGACGAGTTAGCCGCAGAAATTTTAGTCTCAGAAGAAGAAGAAGAAGAAGAAGAAGAAGAATAATAATAATAAGTTTAAATACAATATCAGTATGTTGGCTTTGTCAAGCCAACATAATAATAACTAGATAGAAAAGTTTGTTGACAAACTTTATGTTGTCTTGACAAAGCGTAGCCTGTATGTTTAAAAAGGTTTGACAGATGTATAGTTTAGTAGGCTATCTGGCTGTTAGTATGTTTAAGTATGAAGCTAGCCTGATTTAGCATGAAGCTAGCATGATTAGCCTGAAGCTAGCATGAAGCTAACATGATTAACAAGAAGCTAGCATCAAGTTAGCATGATTAGCATGAAGATAGCATGATGCTAACATGAAATAGCATGAAGCTAGCATGATGCTAACATGAATTAGCATGAAGCTAACATGATGCTAACATGAATTAGCATGAAGCTAGCATGATGCTAACATGAATTAGCATGAAGCTAGCATGATGCTAACATGAATTAGCATGAAGCTAACATGAATTAGCATGAAGCTAACATGATGCTAACATGAATTAGCATGAAGCTAACATGATGCTAACATGAATTAGCATGAAGCTAGCATGATGCTAACATGAATTAGCATGAAACTAGCATGATGCTAACATGAATTAGCATGAAGCTAGCATGATGCTAACATGAATTAGCATGAAGCTACCATGATGCTAACATGAATTAGCATGAAGCTAGCATGATGCTAATATGAATTAGCATGAAGCTAGCATGATGCTAATATGAATTAGCATGAAGCTAGCATGATGCTAACATGAATTAGCATGAAGTTAGCATGAAGCTAGCATGATGCTAACATGAATTAGCATGAAGCTAGCATGATGCTAACATGAATTAGCATGAAGCTAGCATGATGCTAATATGAATTAACATGAAGTTAGCATGATGCTAAAATGAATTAGCATGAAGCTAGCATGATGCTAACATGAATTAGCATGAAGCTAACATGATGCTAACATTAATTAGCATGAAGCTAGCATGATGCTAACATGAATTAGCATGAAGCTAGCATGATGCTAACATGAATTAGCATGAAGCTAACATGATGTTAACATGAAATAGCATGAAGCTAACATGATGCTAACATGAATTAGCATGAAGCTAGCATGATGTTAACATGAAATAGCATGAAGCTAACATGATGCTAACATGAATTAGCATGAAGCTAGCATGATGCTAATATGAATTAGCATGAAGGTAGCATGATGCTAACATGAATTAGCATGAAGCTAGCATGATGCTAACATGAATTAACATGAAGCTAACGTGATGCTAACATGAAGCTAACATGATGTTAACATGAATTAGCATGAAGCTAGCATGATGCTAACATGAATTAGCATGATGCTAACGTGAATTAGCATGAAGCTAGCATGATGCTAACATGAATTAGCATGAAGTTAGCATGTTGCTAACATTAATTAGCATGAAGCTAACATGATGCTAACATGAATTAGCATGAAGCTAGCATGATGCTAATATGAATTAGCATGAAGCTAGCATGATGCTAATATGAATTAGCATGAAGCTAGCATGATGCTAACATGAATTAGCATGAAGTTAGCATGAAGCTAGCATGATGCTAACATGAATTAGCATGAAGCTAGCATGATGCTAACATGAATTAGCATGAAGTTAACATGATGTTAACATGAATTAGCATGAAGCTAGCATGATGCTAACATGAATTAGCATGAAACTAGCATGATGCTAACATGAATTAGCATGAAGCTAGCATGATGCTAACATGAATTAGCATGAAGCTACCATGATGCTAACATGAATTAGCATGAAGCTAGCATGATGCTAATATGAATTAGCATGAAGCTAGCATGATGCTAATATGAATTAGCATGAAGCTAGCATGATGCTAACATGAATTAGCATGAAGTTAGCATGAAGCTAGCATGATGCTAACATGAATTAGCATGAAGCTAGCATGATGCTAACATGAATTAGCATGAAGCTAGCATGATGCTAATATGAATTAACATGAAGTTAGCATGATGCTAAAATGAATTAGCATGAAGCTAGCATGATGCTAACATGAATTAGCATGAAGCTAACATGATGCTAACATTAATTAGCATGAAGCTAGCATGATGCTAACATGAATTAGCATGAAGCTAGCATGATGCTAACATGAATTAGCATGAAGCTAGCATGATGTTAACATGAAATAGCATGAAGCTAACATGATGCTAACATGAATTAGCATGAAGCTAGCATGATGTTAACATGAAATAGCATGAAGCTAACATGATGCTAACATAAATTAGCATGAAGCTAGCATGATGCTAACATGAATTAGCATGAAGTTAACATGATGCTAACATGAATTTGCATGAAGCTAACATGATGTTAACATGAATAAACATGAAGTTAGCAAGATTTATTATGAAATTAGCATGAAGCTAGCATGAAACTAGCATGAAGCTAGTATGACTTAGCATGAAACTAGCATAAGGCTAACATGACCAAAAGACCCAACCCCCATGTCTCTATGATGTTCGGATCCAGAGATATAAGGCTTTGTTTATTATGTTGCTAGGGTGCTCATATTTGGTTGCTAGGGGCGTGGCTTAATACCTCAATAAGAATCCTTAGAGACTGATTGGATGCCTGAGTAAAATGAGCCCACCCCCATGTCTCTGTGACACTGTGCTGCAAAGATATCCATCTGGGCATTTTATAATGGCAGTCTATGGGAGATGTTGCTAGGGTACCCAAAAATGGTTGCTAGGGGCGTGGCTTAACAGCTATGAGACGATCCAGAGAGACTGATTGGATGCCTGAGTAAAATGAGCCCACCCCCATGTCTCTACGACACTCTAAAGTGAAGATATTCCATCTGGGACGCTTTTATTCCCTTATATGGGCATGTTCCTTGCCCCATTATAAGTCAATGGGGAAATTTGGGTGCCTCTTACACCCCAGGGGTGAGACTTACACCCCAATGTGATGTATGTTCTTACAGAGCCTGCCAGCCTCTTCAAATGTGGTAACCCACAAGTTTCTACAAATTTCTCGCTTGCAGCTATGACCCGTCAAAGTTTGTCGCAATGTTAAGTCAATGGAAAATTTGGGGTGTTTGAGCGCCCCGTTTAGGAATTCGGTAGGTCCCATCAGTTAGAAAAGATATAGCATAAATCTACGTACCAGTCTTAAAAGTTTTGTAAAGTTTTGTGGGTGTAGCTTGAAAGCTCTAGGAGGAGTTACTGTTAGAAAAAGTGTGGACCAGAAGAATAATAATAATAATAATAATAATAAGACTAAGCTTAGATCGAAGAACAGTATGTTGGCTTTGTCAAGCCAACATAATAATAATAAGTTTAACTACAATAACAGTATGTTGGCTTTGTCAAGCCAACATAATAACTAGATAGAAAAAGTTTGAAGACAAACTTTAAGTTGGCTTGAGAAAGCCTGGCCTGAAAGTTTAAAACAGCTAGCATGATTTAGCATGAAGCAAACATAAGCTAGCATGAGTTAGCATGAAGCTAGCATGATAATTTAACATCAAGCTAGCATGATTTAGCATAAAGCTAGCACAATTTAGCTAGCATGATTTAACATGAAGCTAACAAGATGTAACATGAAGTTAGAATGATGCTAACATGATTAGCATGAAGCTAGCATTATGTTAACATGAAGCTAACATGAATTAGCATGAAGCTAACATGATGTTAACATGAATAATCATGAAGCTAGCATGATGCTAACATTAATTAGCATGAAGCTAACATGAATTAGCATGATGCTAACATGAATTAGCATGAAGCTAGCATGATGCTAACATGAATTAGCATGAAGCTAGCATGATGCTAACATGAATTAGCATGAAGCTAGCATGATGCTAATACAAATTAACATGAAGCTAGCATGACGCTAATACGAATTAGCATGAAGCTAGAATGGTGCTAATATGAATTAGCATGAAGCTAGCATGATGCTAATACGAATTAGTATGAAGCTAGCATGACGCTAATACGAATTAGCATGAAGCTAGCATGGTGCTAATACAAATTAGCATGAAGCTAGCATGACGCTAATACGAATTAGCATTAAGCTAGCATGGTGCTAATACGAATTAGCATGAAGCTAGCATGATGCTAACATGAATTAGCATGAAGCTAGCATGACGCTAATAGGAATTAGCATGAAGCTAGCATGACGCTAATAGGAATTAGCATGAAGCTAGCATGGTGCTAATACGAATTAGCATGAAGCTAACATGATGCTAACATGAATTAGCATGATGCTACCATGATGCTAACATGAATTAGCATGAAGCTAGCATGATGCTAACATGAATTAGCATGAAGCTAGCATGATGCTAACATGAATTAGCATGAAGCTAGCATGATGCTAATACAAATTAGCATGAAGCTAGCATGACGCTAATACGAATTAGCATGAAGCTAGCATGGTGCTAATACGAATTAGCATGAAGCTAGCATGATGTTAGCATGATGCTAACATGAATTAGCATGAAGCTAGCATGATGCTAACATGAATTAGCAAGAAGCTAGCATGATGCTAATACGAATTAACATGAAGCTAGCATGGTGCTAATACGAATTAGCATGAAGCTAGCATGATGTTAACATGATGCTAACATGAATTAGCATGAAGCTAGCATGATGCTAACAAGAATTAGCATGAGGCTAACATGAATTAGCATGATGCTACCATGATGCTAACAGGAATTAGCATGAAGCTAGCATGATGCTAACATGAATTAGCATGAAGTTAGCATGATGCTAACATGAATTAGCATGAGGCTAACATGAATTAGCATGATGCTACCATGATGCTAACATGAATTAGCATGAAGCTAGCATGATGCTTACATGAATTAGCATGAAGCTAGCATGATGCTAACATGAATTAGCATGAAGCTAGCATGATGCTAATACAAATTAGCATGAAGCTTGCATGACGCTAATACGAATTAGCATGAAGCTAGCATGGTGCTAATACGAATTAGCATGAAGCTAGCATGATGTTAACATGAATTAGCATGAAGCTAGCATGATCCTAATACGAATTAACATGAAGCTACCATGATGCTAATACGAATTAGCATGAAGCTAGCATAATGCTAATACGAATTAGCATGAAGCTAGCATGATGCTAATACGAATTAGCATGAAGCTAGCATGATGTTAACATGATGCTAAAATGAATTAACATAAAGATAGCATGATGCTAACATGAATTAGCATGAAGCTAGCATGATGCTAACATGAATTAGCATGAAGCTAGCATGATGTTAACATGAATTAGCATAAAGCTAGCATGATGATAACATGAATTAGCATGAAGCTAGCATGATGTTAACATGAATTAGCATGAAGCTAGCATGATGTTAATACGAATTAGCATGAAATTAGCATAAAGCTAACATGAATTAGCATGAAGCTACCATGTTGCTAACATGAACTAGCATGAAGCTAGCATGATTTAACATGAAGTTAGCAAGATTTATTATGAAATTAGCATAAAGCTAGCATGAAACTAGCATGAAGCAAGTATGACTTAGCATGAAGCTAGCATTAAGCTAACATGACCCAAAGACCCAACCCCCATGTCTCTATGATGTTCAGATCCAGAGATATAAGGCTTTGTTTATTATGTTGCTAGGGTGCTCATATTTGGTTGCTAGGGGCGTGACTTAACACCTCAATAAGAATCCTATTAAGATTGATTGGATGCCTGAGTAAAATGAGCCCACCCCCATGTCTCTATGACACTCTGGTGCAAAGATATCCATCTGGGCTTTTTATAATGGAAGTCTATGGGAGATGTTGCTAGGGTACCCAAAATTGTTGCTAGGGGCGTGGCTTAATAGCTCTGGGGCGATCCTAAGAGAGTAATTGGATGACTGAGTAAAATGAACCCACCCCCATGTCTCTAAGACACTCTAAAGTGAAGATATTCCATCTGGGACGCTTTTATTCCCTTATATGGGCATGTTTCCTGCCCCATTATAAGTCAATGGGAAATTTTGGGGGCCTCTCACACCCCAGGGGTACAGCTTACACCCCATTTTGATGTATGTTCTTACAGAGCCTGTCAGCCTCCTTAAATGTGGTAAGCCACAAGTTTCTACAAGTTTCTCACTCGCAGCTAGGACCCGTCAAAGTTTGTCTCCATGTTAAGTAAATGGGAGTTTTGGGGTCTTTGAGCGCCCCGTTTAGGAATTCGGAAGGTCCCATCAGTTAGAAAAGATATAGCACACTAAGTCAGACCAGTCTTAAGGTCCGTGGGAAATTTGGTGCATGTAGCTTGAAAGCTCTGGGACGAGTTAGTGTCAGAAATTTTGGGGTGCTAAGAAGAATAATAATAACTAGATAGGTACATTTCCTGAAGAAAATGTGAAGTGGTGCTTGCCGTGGCAAATTTCGGGGAACAATATATGATTATACTCCAAGCCAAAAGTAAAACGATCCAACTCCGGTGTCTCTACGATGTTCTGATGCTGAGATATAAGGCTATGTTTATCTGGTTGCTAGGGTACTGAATTTGGTTGCTAGGGAAAAAATTGCCATCCACTAGTGATTACCCTCCGAGTCACGAGTCAAACGGTCCAACCCCCGTGTCTGTACAATGTTCTGATGCGGAGATATAAGGCTTTGTTTACTCTGTTGCTAGGGTACTGTATTTGGTTGCTAGGGAAAAAATTGGCATCCACTAGTGATTACCCGCCGAGTCACGAGTCAACCGGTCCAAACCCCGTGTCTGTACGATGTTCTGATGCGGAGATATAAGGCTTTGTTTACTCTGTTGCTAGGGTACTGTATTTGGTTGCTAGGGAACAAATGGCATCCACTAGTGATTACCCGCCGAGTCACAAGTCAAACGGTCCAACCCCCGTGTCTCTACGATGTTCTGATGCGGAGATATAAGGCTTTGTTTACTCTGTTGCTAGGGTACTGTATTTGGTTGCTAGGGGAAAAAATGGCATCCACTAGTAATTACCCGCCGAGTCACGAGTCAAACGGTCCAACCCCCGTGTCTCTACGATGTTCTGATGCGGAGATATAAGGCTTTGTTTACTCTGTTGCTAGGGTACTGTATTTGGTTGCTAGGGAAAAAAATGGCATCCACTAGTGATTACCCTCCGAGTCACGAGTCAAACGGTCCAAACCCTATGTCTCTACGATGTTCTGATGCGGAGATATAAGGCTTTGTTTACTCTGTTGCTAGGGTACTGTATTTGGTTGCTAGGGAAAAAAATGGCATCCACTAGTGATTACCCGCCGAGTCACGAGTCAAACGGTCCAACCCCCGTGTCTCTACGATGTTCTGATGCGGAGATTTAAGGCTTTGTTTACTCTGTTGCTAGGGTACTGTATTTGGTTGCTAGGGAAAAAAATGGCATCCACTAGTGATTACCCTACGTGTCACGAGTCAAACGGTCCAAACCCCATGTCTCTACGATGTTCTGATGCGGAGATATAAGGCTTTGTTTACTCTGTTGCTAGGGTACTGTATTTGGTTGCTAGGGAAAAATTGGCATCCATTACTGATTACCCTCCAAGTCACGAGTCAAACGGTCCAACCCCCGTGTCTCTACGATGTTCTGATGCGGAGATATAAGGCTTAGTTTATTCGGTTGCTAGGGTGCTCAAATTTGGTTGCTAGGGGCGTGGTTTGGGAGTGGCCAATTATGTGCCCAATTGTTACACCCCTAGTCACAAGTAAAACGGTCCAACCCCCGTGTCTCTACGATGTTCTGATGCGGAGATATAAGGCTTAGTTTATTCGGTTGCTAGGGTGCTCAAATTTGGTTGCTAGGGGCGTGGCTTGGGAGTGGCCAATTATGTGCCCAATTGTTACACCCCTAGACACAAGTAAAACGGTCCAACCCCCGTGTCTCTACGATGTTCTGATTCCGAGATATAACTGTTTGAATTTTATGTTGCTAGGGTGCTCAAAAGTGGTTGCTAGGGGCGTGGCTTAGTAAGTCTTTAAGGATCCTGAGAGACTGATTGGATGCCTGAGTAAAATGAGCCCACCCCCATGTCTCTATGACACTGTGGTGCAAAGATATCCATCTGGGCATTTTATAATGGCAGTCTATGGGAGATGTTGCTAGGGTGTCCAAAAGTGGTTGCTATGGGCGTGGCTTAATAGCTCTGGGATGATCCTGAGAGACTGATTGGATGCCTGAGTGAAATGAGCCCACCCACTTATCTCTACGACACTGTAAAGCAAAGATATCCCATCTGGAACTGTTTTATTCCCTTATATGGGCATGTTTCCTCAATGGGAATTTTCGGGTGCCTCTTACACCCCAGGGGTACAACTTAAACCCCAATGTCATGTATGTTCTTACATAGCCTACCACCCTCTTTAAATTTAGTAACCCACATGTTTCTACAAAATCGGACCTCGTACCTATGACCCGTCAAAATTTTTGCAATGGTAAGTCTATGGGATTTTGCCCCATTGACTTTTCATTGGGCATTTTTGGGCACCTCTTACACCCCAGGGGTACAACTTACACCCCATTGTTATCCATGTTCTTACAGAGCCTACCACCCTCTTCAAATGTTGTAACCCACATGTTTCTATAAAATCCTCGAGCGGAGCTATGACTCGTCAAAGTTGGGCGCAATGTTAAGTCAATGGGATTTTTCGGGTGGTTTTTCGCCCCCCTTTCAGAAATCCTGCACCCGATCCCTTATAAAAGTCATAGCCACCATCTCTTCAATATACCGGTCGATTTGAGCCCTCCTTCATGGGACTACGGCAAACCGTGCGGGACGAGTTACGCGCCGAAAAAACGTGCAGACATAAGAATAATAATAATAATAATATCCCTGAGCAATAATAATAGTGATGCTTTGCATAAATGCAAGCACCACTAATAAGTTTAAAAGCAATAACAATATGTTGGCTTTTTCAAAGCCAACATAATAATAATAAGTTTAAAAGCAATAACAATATGTTGGCTTTTTCAAAGCCAACATAATAATAATACGTTTAAAAGCAATAACAATATGTTGGCTTTTTCAAAGCCAACATAATAATAAGTTTAAAAGCAATAACAGTATGTTGGCTTTTTCAAAGCCAACATAATAATAAGTTTAAAAGCAATAACAATATGTTGGCTTTTTCAAAGCCAACATAATAAGTTTAAATACAATATCAGTATGTTGGCTTTGTCAAGCCAACATAATAAGTTTAAATACAATATCAGTATGTTGGCTTTGTCAAAGCCAACATAATAAGATATAAGTTTAATAGCAATAACAATATATTGGCTTTTTCAAAGCCAACATAATAATCATACATTGTGATTTCTGGATTTTTTTTAGATTATGTCTCTCACAGTGGACATACACCTACGATGACAATTTTAGACCCCTCCATGAGCAGGGTGTTCAAATACTTATTTTCCTCACTGTATGAGGAAACAAGAAATATGTTCTCTCAATGCACTAATACATTTTGAAAGCTTTAAAGCACAATTTGAGATACATAATGACTAGATGTCTATCAGACGTGATCAAGGTCAGGGCCAGAGAAGCGGTTCTTCTCAGGTTACTCAGAAGTCTATAGATGACCGTGGCACTGGGTTCCTGATGAGAACAATTAAAGTCTCATATTACTATCTCATCTATATGAGGGTATGGGAAAACTGCATTAATGGGAATGATTCACAGCCACAATCAATATGTGGCTGAAACTAACAGGCCACAGTGCAGGGACTGAGGATTGCTGGGAACAGAGATGACTCAGGGGTTTGACTACAAGCAGAAATATCTGCTTTGTCTAAAAGACTTTACAGGTAATATGATAAGAAGAGCAAAATGGAAAAGCTAATTTTTACACTGTTAACCCTTACATTTCTGTGACGTACAGTTGTTCAAGATGACTAGATTTTAACAATAATTTTAAGTGTCTATGTCTGAATTGAACAACTGCCATTACAGTTCGTGTCCTACACTGTAAAAAATGCAGAATGAAGTTAAAACAACTTGGTTTTGCCAATTCAACCTACTATTTTAAGTTTTGGTTTGTGAAAAGTTGACATAACTTCATTATTATTGGACATTTGGTATGGACATTTGCTATCACACAATTACCAACAAGCAATTCAAAAGTATTGAACTTTAGCAATAAAACCAGACTTTCCTGGTTTATCTTAAAGGTACATTCACACGGGGCGTCAGCATTAATGCTGGACGGTGGGTGTGTTTGAAGTGTAACCAACAGCCAATCACAGTGGCAGCAACACATGCTCCTGTTTTCTCCAGTCTTGCATAAACGTAATTGGCTGACGCACACGTTGGCGCTTGAAAGTTGAGAAATGTTCAACTTCTGCCGCGAGCAACGGCAGTGACGCGATGCCAACGGATGTACAATTCAGTTCGGCAACCCGTGTGAATGTACCAGTGCAATGGGTTTTTAAAGAAATAAGTCAACTTCAGTTTCATAACTAAGAACATTGAAAGAATGAGGACATTTTGTACAGTTGTCATCATTTTTAAAGCACTTAAAATAATTGATGAGAACAATGCAGACGTATGGATCATTAAACATCATATTTTGTGCTGAACACATAATGGTTTATGCTCAGTTTTATTAAGCCACGATGGCTTTAAGAGCCTGATAAAGATTTGCAGTCAAAATCACATTTCAAGGATGATATTTACAAATGCTGTCGTTCATTATGATGATGGAAATGAAGATATAGGTGATGATGATGCTGTTTTTGTTTGATCAAAAACAAAAAAAAATATTTTACAAACTTTCTCTTCGTCAAAGTCAGAATGGATGACCGACTAAACAAACAAGTCATCAACAATAACTAAATGTGAAAAATCCTCATTAGAAATGACAATATCAAAGCCTTTATTTTTCTGACAGTAGCCTAATTATGTATAGAACAAAGGATCAGATAAATAAATTATACACCGTAGATCAATACCCGTTTCCTTTTCACTCCAACACAAAATCAATCACTCTAAATGATTACAACACCTTCATTTTCCTATAAATAAAAACCATTTGGCTTGTTACCAGTTATATATTAGCATCTAGAAAATCTCATCACAGCAAACACAAACTGAAAGTGAATGATGCTTTAGCTCAACTTTTCAGAGTCATTTTGAACTCTCTGGAGATTGTATGTTTACATACAGTACGCAATGCGTTCAAATATATAAAACCCTTATTTGTATATGAAACAAGGTACCTACATGTATATTTAAATATATAAAACTTTTTTTCACTAAACACCAAAAAACACAGCAAAGGCATATTACTGATATACTATACTCTTACCTAAACTAACCTAAGCTCTCGCACTCATTTTATACCATTAAGCAACATTGACAAATAAAAACAGGTGGCTTTAGAAAAGGACTACATTGCACATGCTGTATATGTGAGTTGCTGATCTTACCTGTATTTTGATTGGCCATGTAAAGTTGCTGACGTAGACATGGAAAGTGATGTTGGGATTTGCAATGAAAGAGAATTTCTCACAAGAGAAGCTGTCTCTGTACCCTCTGGTGTTAGTCTTGGACACAATGGGGAACTCCTCTCCTGGGATCGTACCCTCTATACAGAGTAAGAACACAGGATCAGCATACTGTACTGCATGTGTGTCTGCAAACAATGCTACTGTAATATGCAAAATCCTGGGTATAGAAAAGATATGGCACATTCTTATCAACATTTCCACTATGAAACCTCTGAATAATAATAATGCTCAAAGCTTCTTAATAAAATCAAGTTATCATAAACAGTTTAACTTCAAGACCAACAAAGAATAAGAGCTTCTGCAAAAGGGTTCAGATTTATAAGTTCACAATGAACATATGGTCTGTCACAATACAGCAATCTCTGACCACAAATAAACAAGCACATCAGTCAGTCTATATTTATGTTTCCCTGATGACCCATATTTCTGGCTATTCCATTAAGTACCATAGAAAGAAGAAACTAGTATCTATTCATCACAATGCAAAATTGACTTTTCCAGTAACCTGATAAAAGTCTTGAGGAAAGCTTTAAATAATTACACAAACACGCTCTTGTAAAAGTGAAACTTAACATAAACATTATCCAAAGTGCTATTTTAATGACTTTATGGAGAAGTAACACTGTGGGGTCTGGTTTAAAAGAGTCTACAACAATATCTTTACCTGTTCATTATCCAAATCTGGTTGAATGTTTTTAAAAGCAACGCAATTCCCTAACCTGTTTAGTTTAAGGCCCTGCACAGGACAATACTTATCTTAATTGAAATCACAAAACATTTCCTCAATGCTCCAACAAACTGATTCAAATTGCTGCTTGGTAGTCTTTTCAGACCACTTATTTCATTAGTTTTTAGAAAATGTTCCTCGCTTCTTGTTTTAAAGGGGACATATCATGAAAATCTGACATTTTCAATTTTTAAGTGCTATAATTGGGTCCCAAGAAAAATGTTATAAAGAACAACCCAATAACTTAGTTTTAGGTAAACCATTCTCTGCAATCATAAAATAGGTAATTAAAATTTGGCTCCGCTTGTGGTGTCAGTAGGTGATAATAGCACTCCTTAATCTGCACTAACCAACCACGGCACTGTCATTTATGACGCTTTTCCATTGCATAGCACCCCACCGTTTAGTTTAGTTTGGGTCGGGTCAGCTCACCTCACTTTGGCGTGGTTAGCTTTTCCATTGAGTTTAGTATCACTTCGCAGTGGGAGGGATTATAGGCGTGTCGTTATATTTGCGGTGCATACTGCTGTGACATCATACAAGTGAGAGCGTCCTTGTACATTCCCATACATTTATTTATTTATCAGTCCGTCACAAAATTAAAATTGGCCACCACAAATAGATGTTTGCACATCGCGTTTATAACTACCTCTGTCTCACATGACAGTTTCTGTTCAAACACCCGTGGCGTCAGTCGACGGCGCTCCGCTGAGCCTCAAGGAAGTTGCATTAAAGCATTAATAATACTGACGTGCACGTCGCGAATGTGCCGCCACAAACTGCAAGTCTGGAAAAAACTTTTATGTGTTCCTGATTCACAACCTGTGGATGTTTTTCATCGCTAAAAGGGTGTTTGGAAACTTACAGCAGAGCACAGATGACAACATGTTTGCTCGAGACAGTGCAAGCTAGCAGTAAGCTAAAGCTAATATTTTACATAATAGGATGACGTCGATGACGATTCTCTCAGACCAATCAGTGATCTACAGTGTTTACGCGTCACGTTTAGTATCAGCTCGAGTCGCTTGTAACCCCAACCCAGGTGGTACGAAAAAAAGTATCGGGTACTGCGAAGTGATACCAATGGAAGGGCTCCCAAAAGGAAGTTGACCCGACCCAAACTAAACCAAACCGCAGGGTACTATGCAATGGAAAAGCGCCATTAGTGCAGAGATCAGCTCATTTACATTTAAAAGACACACTCAAAACTGCACATTTTTGCCCACACCTACAAAGTGGCAATTTTAACATGCTATCTATATGGTATTTTGAGCTAAAACTTCACATACCATATTTTCCGGACTATAAGCCACATTATTTTATAATTTGGCTGGTTCTGCATCTTATAGTCAGGTGCGCCCTGTAAGTCTGTATCAATTAATTTTGACATTTATGAGGCAAGAGACAACATTATTGTCTAGAGCCGCGAGAGTCTGTCATATGCTGCTCCTGTATTTATGTATTTCAATGAATTCAGTGATATGGAAGGACGAGCCTGCGAACTTCGGTTAATTTAGCCTATTCAACCTTCCAGGTATGTTCTGTATGCTATTGTTTATCGTGTAAATAACTGATAATATTACTTTAACGTACAGACATCTATTCAGCCTGCTGTTCTGTGTGCTAGTGTTTGGTTGAACAACTTGCCTTTCCAGATTAAATGTCTGTTCTTCGACTTGGATTTTGTGAAATCATTTTCTAAATAAATGCGATGTATAGTCCACTGCGACTTATATATATTATTTCATCTTAATGACGCATTTTTGAATGATGCAACGTAAACTCTGGAGCGACTTATAGTCCGGAAAATACGGTACGTACTTTGGGGACACCAAAGATTTATTTGACATCCTAAAAAAGTCTTGTGAAATGTCCCCTTTAAAATATAACATGTTATACAATAGCAAGACATTGTACTGTAGCACAATACCTGTGAAGCCTAGAGACCATGTGATGTTGAGTTTAAAGTTGTTGGAAGCATTAATCGACAGATACAAGTCCTTGTTGGTCTGAAAAATAAACAGCATTATGATGTAAAACACTAAAATAGATGGATAAAGTCATTCTTACAGTAATACTTTTCATTTAGAAAGGTTTAATGGCAGCTCAAGGGGCCGATCACCAAACGCGTTTATGGCAGTTGCAGGTGCCTGTTTTGAATGATTTTCTATGGGCAGTAAGCGTTATGCGCGCTGTTTATGCACGCCAAACGCCTTGCGTTTTTTGCCACCTGCCGCGGCATCAATATTTGATTGACAAGACGGCTGACTCTGTAGTTGCCTAGCAGTATAAAAAGCTGTGCCACACTGCTCTTTTTTTTAAAGTGCCCCCCAAAAAAGGCAGTATGGCGTGCCTTGCGTTTCCACGCTTTCAAAAAGTTTTACAATTGACACATACTTTATATGCAGATTATTTAGAGAAAATACCTTTTTTTGCATTCAGTACTAATGTTATTTGTAAGAAACCATATGATTATATGCTATCATTAAATGGAGATTTGTAAACTATACAATTGTAAAGTACAATGTATACATTTGACAAAGTAATAAAGAAATACAAAGAGAAAGACAGTACAAGTCAGAAGAAAAGGTACAAAAGTTGTCACTGGAACCAATGTAGTACAGATGTGTACCTTTGTGCGCACTTACACTATCCAAACCAAACCACGCCTAGCCGTGTTTGACCCTACAAAGCCTGGTTAATTTGACTAGTGTGATCGCTCTGTACCAAGTCCAGGCCCGGTTTGGTTAATAGCGCCCTGGCCGTCTTGCAGGGGTGGGCGCAGGGGTGAGCGCAGTTCACTTGGCTTCAGGCGCAAAACCTTCATCTGCATCTGCCTTTGTAAAAACATTCTGATGCGCGCAGCAGGGTTACGTGAATGTCTAAGCTGCACAAACAACCAAACAACTAAGCAATATGATGGCATGTGAGAGGGCTGTGTGTCATCGCGCACCAAACAACTCTGAATAAAAAACACGGACTTAACATTACGATGGGCTCCAGTGTTAAGAGAGCGCTTTACATCCTGCTTTCTTCAAAACAACCACATTCTTATGGCGAAAGTGCGCCTAGGCTCGGCTCGATATAAGTAGAGTGTGAGTTTGTCCTCCTGGGGGAGTGGGGGGACAATTGTGCTGGGTCACAGTTTGGTTTGAATACTGTGAGTGCGCCCTTTGCGGTACCAATATGCACTTTTTAGTTACAAAGGTGTATTTTGAAAGGTACTGCCCCATTCACAACATTTGTACATTCTTGTTCTTGTGAGAGTGTGAAATGGTGCCCTTTAAAAAGGTCTTAATATGCCCCCTTAAACACAAAGGTGTAGTTTTTAAAAGGGTACTTCCCTAGTAACAGCTTCTGTACCTTTTTTCTGACTTGTTTTTGTGGACACACTCCATTTTGATTCGGATGTGACCTTACTGACCTGTTCCGGTGTTGCCATAAAATTAATGGCTGTGTAGTGCCGATCATCGTCCTGAAGAAGACTGAAGGTGAACTGATAGTCTACTAGAAGAGAATCTAGTAAAGTGGAAAAGAGAAACCACAAACCACATTTACAACAAGAATAAAACAGGCTTCAGCTGAAAAAAAATCAGGAGAATACATGTTCAGCTACAGACTTGGTGGTTTATGCACATGTCAAGGCAATGATTTAGACTGAGCTATTCTCCAAATCCAAAGAGAAGCTCTTGGCAAGAAAGAATCAGTCGTGACTCGTGACTTTTTGACAGTTCACATCTGCACAAGCAACCAGGGGTCACTGTGTCTGATTCAATTGTAAAGACGACATGTGATTAAACAGCAACAGAGAGTGAATCAATGAATGAGGATTGATTTGATTGTCCAGTAGGTCAAAATGAATTTCATGAGAGAAAAAGCTGAAGTGTCATTGACATGATTGCATAAAAAGACAAAGATTTAGCTTGACACAAAATAAAAAAACATATGCGTGCTGTGGTTCATCCAATTTGTCTTTCGTGTACTTAGAGGAGTTTGCTAAAAAAGGTATATTTAATGGATCCTGCCAACAAACCAGCATATCTGAATGGCCTGAGGCTGGGATTTAGCAAAAAGTATTTGATAAATGTATACTACGTGCTAAGAGAATCTAAACTCTTCGTTTCAGTTCACTTTACATACTTTGTTTATCTGTCCAAGTATATTTCCCTTTATGCATCCGGTCGATGCATTCGGAAGTGACTTACAATGCATTACAAGGTATACATTTTTTTTTAGTATGTGTTCAAACATATGTCTTTTGCACTGCTAATACAATGCTCTACCACAGAACTACTATACAGAAGCAAAAGTATGTGGTTCAGCATGGTAGATGTTCACAAAAAGCAAGCAAAACTAAACAAATAGCCTTTATGGCAAAATGATCATGGTTCATATCAAAGTTACCATCTCAAGCTTATCTCTTTCTCTATAGCCTCACTTACTAAGTTGTTGAAACTGAGATTATTGCTGTTTCTCTCTCTTGCTCTCTGTCTCTCTAATTGTTCACTGCAGGGATACAGCAAAGCCATGTTTATCCCCTAAGGGTCGTCACTAAAAGTTTTTTTATGCACAGTAAGAGACAAAAAAAGAGCAGAGAATCTAAAGAGAGATCAACAGGCAGTTTTGGGCTGTGAGATAAATGTGGTCATGTATATAAGAGTACAGTACTAAAAGCAACATCTAGATATCCTGCTGTGATAATGTTTATACTTTTAAGTTTTGTGTGCTTTTACGACTGCATTTGTGTGTGCGCCTGTTAAAGAGTTCAGAAAGTATAATAAAACATGACCATAAAAACAAACAACCGCCAATACGCTTTTAACATGTTTGCTTTCATTCTGTTATAAAACAAGGCAATTAATTGCATGAATTCAAGCAGTAAATTAAATTACCCCTCGAGAGAAGTCAGAGAGCACTTATAATGTGGTTCTTTTGTGTTATCCAAATCCAGCACTTCTGTGAGACAACATGTGTTACTACTCGAGTTATTCTATACATCACAGCAGAATTAAAATCATATACGCTAGAAACATTTGGGAAGTCTGACTATTTTTAGCAGTCTAATAAAACATCCTCAAGAAGCCACCAGAGGACATTCAGATCGCAACCAACAACACAACGTGCTCTGTTTATGAACTGCATTTACTTTAAATACATAACCTAATAAAGTCATTATGATAGTTTCAAATAACCATCTTGACAACCCAAAGTACATTTTCCTTTAAACAATCTGCAGAACACATTTCATTTTCAGCTTCAGAGGTCTGAAATGAAGCAATAACTGAAACACATCCCTGGTAAATGGGATCTAGGCATGTCATTTACCGTCTCCTACTGTACCATAAACGTTATCATCCTCAATTTTGGAACACCTTGTTGGTGGTAATGAGAAATACAGAGATTTAGGGACATCTGGAGTCATCTTTATAGAAGCAGTAGAGAAAATAGCATGCTGATTTTAAATAATAACTTGATGCTCAATTGATTCACATGTGCCTCTGAAGGCAGCAAGCTGAAATTATCATCAAATTTGGTCTTTTTGCATAGGGTTTCTGTACTCTCACACAGTTTTGCAGTATGTTCTATGTATAATGTGCAGTATAAAAATTAAAAGTATTAATTTTTTGCTTCGTAATTACCTACTGTCTTTAAAAAAGTCCTAATATGTACCATTTAGATACAGATACGCATGCATTCCTTTGAGGTACCAATATGCCAAACAGTGTGATGAAGCAAAGCATACCATTGATTTCAAATGGAAAGCATGCAAGAGGACGGGGTCGCAATGTTTCACATGGAAAGCAAGGAAGAGGATGGGTCGCAATGTGAACATAACATGATGACGTAACTTTATTCAAATGAGAGCGACGATTCACAACCAATGAGCCAATCACTGAAATAGTTTGGGAATGTGTGGGAACTGATGGATTTTAAGTGAGAGAGTCAAGTGACAGTGCTAAAACAGTGCTAAAAATGTTATAGGCAGATATGATACCGCTAAGGCAACACGCATCAAGACAGATGAGCGATCTATTAATCAAGCCAAAGCGCAAACAGATGGATGTGAAAGTAAGTCGTAGATAGTGCTGTGACGGATCACAGTTGATCCGTGATCTGTACGAATCACAACCCATGGTTCGGCTCGCGTGCGATTCTTGGAAAATTCGACCGTTTGAACTACTATTAATAATATTTAAATACATACATACATAAAGTGCAGAACATATACACTCACCTATAGGATTATTAGGAACACCTGTTCAATTTCTCATTAATGCAATTATCTAATCAACCAATCACATGGCAGTTGCTTTAATGCATTTAGGGGTGTGGGTCTGGTCAAGACAATCTCCTGAACTTCAAACAGAATATAAGAATGGGAAAGAAAGGTGATTTGAGCAATTTTGAGCGTGTCATGGTTGTTGGTGCCAGATGGGCTGGTCTGAGTATTTCACAATCTGCTCAGTTACTGGGATTTTCACGCACAACCATTTGTAGGGTTTACAAAGAATGGTGTGAAAAGGGGAAAAACTTGTTACAACCGAGGTATGCAGCAAAGCATTTGTAAAGCCACAACATGCACAACCTTGAGGCGGATGGGCTACAACAGCAGAAGACCTCACCGGGTACCACTCATCTCTACTACAAATAAGAAAAAGAGGCTACAATTTTCACAACCTCACCAAAATTGGACAGTTAAAGACTGGAAAAATGTTGCCTGGTCTGATGAGTCTCGATTTCTGTTGAGACATTCAGATGTAAGAGTCACAATTTGGTGTAAACAGAATGAGAACATGGATCCTTAATGCCTTGTTACCACTGTGCAGGCTGGTGGTGTAATGGTGTGGGGGATGTTTTCTTGGCACACATTAGGCCCCTTTGTGCCAATTGAGCATCGTTTTAATGCCACCGCCTACCTAAACATTGTTTTTGACCATGTCCATCCCTTTATGACCATCATGTACCCATCCTCTGATGGCTACTTTCAGCAGGATAATGCACCATGTCAAAAACCTTGAATCATTTTAAATTGGTTTCTTAAACATGACAATGAGTTCACTGTACTAAAATGGCCCCCACAGTCACCAGATCTCAATCCAATAGAGCATCTTTTGGATGTGGTGGAACGGGAGCTTCGTGCCCTGGATGTGCATCCCACAAATCTCCATCAACTGCAAGATGCCAACCTATCAATATGGGCCAACATTTCTAAAGAATGCTTTCAGCACCTTGTTGAAACATTGCCACGTAGAATTAAGGCAGTTCTGAAGGCAAAAGGGGGTCAAACACAGTATTAGTATGGTGTTCCTAATATATATATAGCAATTAGGGATGTTAACAATTAATCGATCTTCGATTAATTGTCGATAAGAATTTACTCGATAAAACTTAACGATTGTTGAAATTAAAACAAGATAATGCACGTGTGTGCGGCGCCTGCGCAAAACACATACAGTCGGAGAAAAAAAATTAAGCGAGCGCGCAAAAGTTAAACTACTAGCTATGCTCACAACGATGCTCGATGCCAAGCACACGCATGTGCTTTTTAACGTCATGCGAGACGAGGCTGGCTGGCTGCCAACGCAACGAAATTACATCCGCAGTGGATCTGACAGGGTCCGACGCAGAAAATGCAAATACGTTTAGGATACTGAAAGCAAAGACCCTCTTCGGGGAAGCCTGCAAGATTAGCATAGCAACGCTGCTATATACAGAGAAGGAGACCAGAAGCCGTTTTTAATTAACAGATTAAAATGTCATCTTAAATTATGGCAAAAACTGTCAAATGTAAACTGTAACTGACTGTCGTTACACCCTGAATGCCCGCAACATATATCACTGATCATCATTATTGACTGGCTGAGACGCTGCGTGTTTTCTAATGGAAGGTTGGCATCTCCGTAATATAAGCATCTTTGCTGAAAGTACGTCTAAGCTGATGTGACGACGAGAAAAGTGCCCTTCGTGTGCTTCTTGGATATAATTACAAACAGTGTATCAACGACTCGGAAAGCGAGGTAAACAACTTGATAAATAACACTTGATGATAATAAAACTGTTATTTTGACATGGACTTTCATGCGTCTGTTGCAGAGTGCCCATGTGAGGCGGAGTTATACACTGTGTCTATTAGTCATTATATTTCTCACGGTAGGAAAATCCATTGTTTTCCTCCGTGTCATGTTTGTGTGTGTGTGTTGTTCACTTACCCCTGCCATGTGCTCGTTAGAGCAATCCCTTTCACCTGTGTGTTGATTGTCTCGCTCCAGCTGTTCATCATTACATCATCTCCATATATACTCACCTGACTTTCTGTTCCCTGCCAGATTCTATTGTTTGCTCAGTCTCCGTGTTGCTTGGTTGTTTCGTGTACTCTGGATTACGTGTTTCAGTTGGATGTGTATTGTCGTCGTCGTCTTCGTGTGGATGTTCTGTGTCAGCCTGGATTTCACCACTGCTCACCACTCCACCAACGTCGCACTCAAAGCACCAACTTCCACCGTAGTCATCGTCACCATTGCCTTCAACAACACCGGACTGGATTACTTCCGCATTAACTCTGAATACTCTCTCTTTGTTTACATTTAATAAACATTGTTATATTTTTCACCTGCGTTTGCTTCCGTCTCTTACAAGTCATTACAGAAGAATCTGGCCAACATGGAAGCAGCAGGTGGTCAACCGATCTCAGCGTTGGAGGAGTTTCTCCAGCGATCTCTGGCTCGTATGGATCATCAGGATCAAACCATCGAAGATATGCGGAAGGCCGTCCAGGTAATGGTGGCGAAGGTTTCCGAGCTCTCTCAGCGATCTCCGGACATCACGCCTCCCACTGCGCCACCCATGCCGCCCGCACCATCTTCACCTCCAGGGGGTAGTTTCATCCAGGAACCGAGACTTCCTATCCCGGAGAAATACGCCGGTGAGCCCAACTATTGCCGTACTTTTCTCTCTCATTGCTCTTTACACTTCGCCCAACAGCCCCGGTCTTTCTTCCTCGAGGAGACGAAGGTGGCGTTTACGCTCTCGCTCCTCAAAGGCAAGGCTGCCCTCTGGGGGACGGCGGTATGGGAAAACAAGGACAGCTGTTGTTTCTCGTTCGCCTCGCTTGCAGAGGAGATGAAGAGGGTTTTCGACCGCTCCGTCGCCGGGAGGGAGGCCGCCCGTCTCCTCACGGATCTCCAGCAGGGGGAGCGGTCGGTCTCGGACTATGCCATCGAGTTCCGTACCCTGGCGGCGGAGTGCAGGTGGAACGAGGAAGCGCAGTGGGATCATTTCCTGCATGGGTTGGCGGATCGGATCCATCGAGAGATCATCACGGCGGAATTACCGAAGTCGCTCAACGGGTTGGTGGACTTGGCGATCCGGGTTGACGCACGCCTTTCCACCGCTGCCAAAAGGAAGACTCAAGGTCCGTCCCTACGTCAAGCGGAGTCCACGGATCCGTCCAACGAAGTTTCCGCTGGTGGTCTCTCAGATCCGGAACCCATGCAGGTGGATCGAGCTCGGTTACCCCGGGAGGAGAGGAAGCGGCGGAGATCCCGGGGTCTTTGCATGTACTGTGGCGAGTCGGGTCACCAATGCCAGAGGTGCCCGGTAAAAGACCAAGCCCGATAGTAAAACAGAGGCTACTATCGGGCAGGATCTCCGCACAGAAGACCTCTACTACATCCACTCTCCTTCCGGTGAGACTACGGTGGTCCACTATGTCGCACTCAGGGCACGCACTTCTGGATTCGGGGGCGGAGGGCAACTTCATCGACAGCTCACTAGCACGTAAGCTCAAGTTACCTTTCACTTCACTCACCCACCAGATTGCGCCCTTCGCCCTCAATGGACATCAGTTACCCACTATCAAGTACACCACAGCACCTATCACACTCATCACTTCCGGAAACCACACAGAGACTATTTCATTTTTTATTACTGACACTGCTCTCTCCCCCATAGTTCTTGGACATCCTTGGCTTCATTCCCATAACCCAAGAATTGACTGGAAACTGGGTTCTGTTACCAGCTGGAGCGAGGAGTGTCATAAGTCCTGTCTTGTCTCTGCTTGTGTTTCTGTTTCTGAGTCTGTGTTTCAGGGGAAAGCAGTGGATTTGTCTACCGTGCCCGCGGAGTACCACGACCTGAAGGAGGTGTTCAGTAAGTCGCGGGCTGATTCTCTTCCTCCTCATCGTCCCTATGACTGTGCGATAGACTTATTGCCAGGTACGTTTCCGCCTAAGGGCAAGTTATACTCTCTGTCCGTTCCGGAGATGGAGGCCATGGAGAAATATATTTCTGATTCTCTGGCAACGGGGTTCATTCGCCCTTCCTCATCTCCAGCGGGGGCGGGGTTCTTTTTTGTGGGGAAGAAGGACGGATCCTTGCGACCTTGTATTGACTACCGAGGGTTGAACAACATCACGGTAAAGAATACTTATCCTTTGCCGTTGATGTCTTCAGCTTTCGAGAGGTTGCAGGGAGCGTCCGTTTTCACTAAATTGGACTTACGTAATGCATATAATTTGGTTCGCATCAGGAAGGGGGATGAATGGAAGACTGCGTTTAACACCCCTCGTGGCCATTTTGAGTACTGCGTGATGCCTTTCGGTCTCACGAACTCGCCGGCAGTCTTCCAAGCACTCGTTAATGACGTGTTGCGAGACATGGTAGACCAGTTCATATATGTTTACCTGGATGACATATTGATTTTTTCTTCGTCTCTCCAGGAACATTTGCAACACGTACGACGAGTGCTTCTGCGGTTGTTAGAGAATGGGCTTTTTGTCAAGGCGGAAAAATGCGTTTTTCATGCACAGTCTGTTTCTTTTTTAGGACACATCATTTCGACTGAGGGTGTTCGCATGGATCCTGAGAAAGTTAAGGCTGTGGTAGATTGGCCATCCCCAGAGTCTCGCAAGGCCCTGCAGAGATTTCTGGGGTTCGCCAATTTTTACCGGCGTTTCATTCGCAATTTCAGCCAACTAGCCGCACCTCTGACCGCTTTGACCTCCCCTGGTTTGACGTTCAGGTGGTCAGACGCAGCTGAGGCTGCGTTTGCCAAACTGAAAAGCTGCTTTGTTTCAGCTCCCATTCTCGTTACCCCTGATCGTTCACGTCAATTCATAGTGGAGGTCGACGCGTCAGAGGTGGGGGTAGGAGCAGTGTTGTCCCAGCGCGCATCCTCAGACGGAAAGGTACATCCTTGCGCGTATTATTCCCATCGTTTATCTCCTGCGGAAGTTAACTATGACATTGGCAATCGAGAGTTGTTGGCGGTCAAGCTAGCACTGGAAGAATGGCGTCACTGGCTTGAAGGGTCGGGTGTACCTTTCATTGTATGGACGGACCATAAGAATCTCGAATACATTAGAACTGCCAAAAGACTTAACTCCAGGCAGGCTCGGTGGGCATTGTTTTTCGGTCGTTTCGATTTTACACTTTCTTACCGGCCGGGTTCCAAAAACATCAAACCCGATGCTTTATCCCGTCTTTTTGAGCGTTCCGATCGTACTGCTACTCCCGAGCCCATTTTACCGGAGAAAATCATTATCTCCGCGCTCAGATGGGAGGTCGAATCGAAGGTTTTGACAGCCTTAGAAGGGGTAACGCCCCCGGCTCGCTGCCCACCGAACCGTTTATTTGTGCCGGAAGGGTTACGGTCAGACGTCCTCCAGTGGGGTCATGGTTCCAGTGTTGCTTGTCACCCAGGGGTTAGTAGAACTAGGTTTCTAGTCAAGCAACGATTTTGGTGGCCTGGTATGGCTCGTGACGTCCACGACTTCGTCTTGGCTTGTTCAGTTTGTGCCGTTGGTAAGACTTCCAATCGTCCTCCAGATGGGTTACTTTTACCGCTGTCTGTCCCTTCGAGACCCTGGTCCCACATTTCGCTAGATTTTATTACCGCCCTCCCACCCTCTAAGGGTAATACGGTGATTTTGACCGTAGTGGACCGGTTCTCGAAGGCGACCCATTTCATTCCCTTGCCCAAATTACCTTCAGCCAAGGAAACAGCGGTAGCTGTCATTGACCACGTCTTCCGAATACATGGCCTCCCGACAGACGTGGTCTCTGACAGGGGTCCCCAGTTTGTGTCCAAATTTTGGCGAGAGTTCTGCAAATTGCTAGGGGCGACTGTTAGTCTTTCGTCCGGGTTTCATCCCCAGAGCAACGGTCAAACCGAGCGAGCCAATCAGGACGTCGAAAGGGTGTTGCGATGTCTGGTTTCCAAGAATCCTTCGTCCTGGTGTCAGCAACTCTCAATTGTGGAGTACGCACACAATTCTCTGCCGGTGTCATCTACGGGCATGTCTCCATTTAAGTGTAGTTTAGGGTACCAACCACCTAATTTTGTCAGTACTGAATCCGAGGTGTCGGTTCCCTCCGCAAACGCACTAGTCCAGAGGTGCCACCGCACCTGGACCAGAGCTCGCAGAGCCCTGCTCCAGGCAAGGTCACGCACCAAGGCCAAGGCCGATCGCCACCGGTCGAAGCCTCCTCGATACGTCGTCGGTCAAAGAGTGTGGCTTTCAACCCAGAATATTCCGATGCGTTCCGTCTCGAATAAACTTGCTCCCAAATTTATTGGCCCGTTTTCTGTTACCAAAATCATTAATCCGGTAACAGTGCGTCTTAGCCTTCCTCCTGCGTACAGGAGGGTTCACCCCGTCTTTCACGTTTCCAAAATTAAACCGGTGATTTTTTTCCGTCTTAATCCGCCTGCCCCGGTTCCCCCTCCGCCTCGTATCGTTAATGGGGAGACCACATATTCGGTTAACCGTATTCTGGACTCCAGACGGAGGGGACGCGGATTTCAGTACTTGGTGGATTGGGAAGGTTACGGTCCGGAGGAGAGAAGGTGGGTTCCTGCTCGGGACATACTGGATCACCGCCTTATTGATGAATTCAATCAACAGGTAAAGCAGGCTGGGAACGCCGAGGGGCGTTCCTAGGGGAGGGGGTACTGTCACGGTAGGAAAATCCATTGTTTTCCTCCGTGTCATGTTTGTGTGTGTGTCTTGTTCACTTACCCCTGCCATGTGCTCGTTAGAGCAATCCCTTTCACCTGTGTGTTGATTGTCTCGCTCCAGCTGTTCATCATTACATCATCTCCATATATACTCACCTGACTTTCTGTTCCCTGCCAGATTCTATTGTTTGCTCAGTCTCCGTGTTGCTTGGTTGTTTCGTGTACTCTGGATTACGTGTTTCAGTTGGATGTGTATTGTCGTCGTCGTCTTCGTGTGGATGTTCCGTGTCAGCCTGGATTTCACCACTGCTCACCACTCCACCAACGTCGCACTCAAAGCACCAACTTCCACCGTAGTCATCGTCACCATTGCCTTCAACAACACCGGACTGGATTACTTCCGCATTAACTCTGAATACTCTCTCTTTGTTTACATTTAAATAAACATTGTTATATTTTTCACCTGCGTTTGCTTCCGTCTCTTACATGTTCCTTTTAAGACTCGCGGGTACAGTATGTTACCATAATACAAACACTAGCAGTTTTATACAATTTTTATTAGCAAAGTAGCTAAAAATTCTCAAAAAGTTAAACAAATTAATAAATTAGTTTATATTAAAAACTTATTTCCCTAAATTTATTCAAGCTGCAAGTGTAGCATGGAGACCATGGAACAAATTGTTCCCCTCAAATAGGGAACCAATCACAGAACGGGGAGGGGGCAGCAAGACGATGACGACGTCAACGTCTTTGCGACACACCGAAGCAGTTTGTTTATATCTACACTGCAAAAAATGACTGTCTAACTTAGTATTTTTGTCTTGTTTTCAATAGAAATGCTTAAGATGCTTTTTCTTGATGAGCAAAATGTCCCAAGTAAATAAGTCTAGTTTTAAGACAAATAATATACAATTTAAGTGAAATTGTCCTTAAAACAAGCAAAATTATCTGCCAATGGGGTGAGAAAAAAAATTGTGAAATAAGATTTCTTTTTTCTTAAACACTTAATTCAAGTAAAATTTTCTCACCCCATTGGCAGATATTTTTGCTTGTTTTAAGCACAAATTCACTTAAATTGGATATTTTTTGTCTAAAAACTAGTATTATTTTCTCAGGTCATTTTGCCCATCAAGAAAACACGTCCTGATTTAAAAAAAAATTGATATTTCTACTGAAAACAAGACAAAAACACCAAGCAAGAAAGCCATTCCCCGCAGCGTATGGATCCAACATGGCAAAAGACGCAAAGTTACCTTTCGATTATGCATCCTAAGACAGAGTTAATTTTTTAAAAAGAGCAAATTTTGGCGTTAAACATTTTCATATCCAAGAAGGATGTGGTCGATACCAACTTCTGAGGCCTGGATGAGCGCAAAGTGGCAAGACATAGCCACAGAGTGTTATAGGACCAACCTGCTAGGCATCGTCGTTGATGAAGTCCATTTAACTTATAAATGGTAAGTGAAATTTATTTATATCATATCGTCATCTGGTATAATAAAAACGATTGGGTATGAGCTAGGTACAGACGCATTTGATAGACATTCGTAGCGCCCAATAAACGGCTCTGGGCATTCACAAACCACGCCTCAAATACGAGAAAATGAGCATGTGGTTCCCAGACCACGTCTCATTCTCTATGGCCTCGTACACACTGCAAACTTTCGGGAGTGACACCCGCATTTAAATTTGGGAGTGAATCCCATAAATGTTTGTGTCATGGCTGTACGGAACAAGACTCACTCCCGAAAATGTGATGATTGACACAAAAAATAACCATAACAACGTTCTGCCATCTCGCGTGCTTATTACTCACAGCTTTGACCAAAATAATTTAACAGGCTTATGTTTTGCAATAAACCTCAGTCTCTGTGTTGTGCATTGTAGGCATTTTTGAGGCTGCTCCACAGCGCTTCCTTGCTAGGTACTCGTCTTTTTTGTACTTACATACCATTTTGGCACTTAACCGTTAAAGCTTTTGGCTGATGAAGCGATCAAGATTTTAGTTTTATTTAAAGTGTAAAGGTGCCAGTCCCAATATTTTGATCTTTAAGGTAAACCATCTGGATTTATTTCGGTTTATTATTGGATTTTTCTTGTTCGCTGTATTTTTCATGCAAGATCTGGCAACACTAGTCAGCAAACGCTCGTGCCTCTGTCATTTTCTGCACCGCGCATACAGAAGACCTTTTCCCCTTTAAATCATGTCCATGAATTAAACACTTTATTAACTACTAGTTGTTCAGTTTGGTTATGTACACACTGTGCAGAGTTTCTGTAAATGCGCTTGTCACTACCTGCATTTTGCAGGAGTTAATTTGGTTGTAGGATGCGGTTGTCAGTCCCGTAAATTTCTGAATTGTGTGTGTGCAGAACAGGATTAAGGATAACAGGGGGAACTAAAATCCAAATTAATATGCAGTGTTTACGGGACCTCTGAGACTGGTCTGGTGTTAGCCAGACTACAATTGCAAGACACTTTTATTTAAATTGACTTACAGTGCATTCAAAAGCTTTACTTTGTGCAGCTAATGCAATAGTTTACCAACGAAGCTACACTACACAAATTCTCCATTTCTATAAATGCGAAGTTTAGATGAATAATCACTTAAAGTCTCTGCGTCACATGCAGCGGTTTTGTTAAAATGTATGTAGATGAATATTGCTGTTGCATATATAAATGCTAATGAATTATCATTATCGTTCCCTATGCTCATTTATTTAAAACTTATTTTGCAATGGGTCTTTGGTTTAAATGATTCATCTGATTCAGAAGGACATCCAAAGTGTCCCCATATTATGTCTAAAAAGCAATTTACTGAACATGTTCAGGGAATAAAAAACATAATTAGCTCAGGATAAAAACTATTTTAGGCAATTACACAAATAAAAAGTCCTAGTAAACCATATATACTTCTGGGGACATTTTGATTGTTGGAAACAAGCTTATAAATCAAGCATGATGAGGTAGGTTGGGGTTTTGGATAAGGGAATAGAATATACAATTTGTACAGAATAAAATGCTTTACGCCTATGGAATGTCCCTATAAAACATGGAAACGTGTGTGTGTGTGTGTGTGTGTGTGTGTTTGTGTATAACACAGAGAGTGCAAGTGTTGAAATGTAGCTTACAGTAGCATGTTCCTCTCCGTGGGTTGCCATGGTAGCGGTTTTCAGAATCACATCTGCAGTACACAAACAAGAAAAAAACTTTAGTTCACAAATACATCGTATCTGGAAACTTGTTCCCAAACATCATGAACCTTTCTCCAATGTCTTCTTCAAGGTTGTGTGCTCATTAAAATAACACAATAACAATAATAATAGGACTAGTTTGTATCAAAGCATGTAGCATTCTTGACAATACTGCTAGTGTGTTGCTGTATTTCTCTAATAATTGTTCCATATGCTGGAGGTTGTAGTTATTTTGAGATGATTATAGTAGACAGGCCGTCAGGTGCTCTTGTCCTGTGAGGCCTGAGGTAGATGATGAGACCACACTTCAACTCAATTCAAACTGACAAACTTAAAGCTGCGCCAAAAGCATGTACCACCTGACTCTCTCTAAAGATTAAAAAGCCACGTGTGCGAGGAATCGAAAACTTAATATACAGTCTAGGTGCATGATCAAATTATGATTAACATAATTATGGTTAACAAAGAATCTTGCAAACAACAACATATTGTAGTGCATCACGATTTTAATCTTGTGCGCTATGAGAACACAATGTAACATCCAAAGTAATTGGATTCAGTGCCTTCATGCTATCCTGCTAAGTTGTTTTTATTGCAAGGATGTGAAGCAAAGTTTGCACGTTCCATGTGTTCATACGTCAAATCACTTAAGACAGACAAAATAAACTGGCTGGAGTCAGAAGCATCATTTCTGAAGTGGGAAGGCCTGGATCTGCCATCAGTGGCTATATGTTTACATGCACAAAATTTTGTCAATCCGCCTGAATTTAATACGATTGAAGGTTACGACAATACAGTTTACATGCACACTAAACATTGCAATCTGATTTAAATGTTCATCTACCCAACATCTGCACAAGCGCACAGCCAGGGTTGCCAGATTCGCGTATCAAAACCATCCAAAAAGACATTCAAAACTAGCCCTAAAGCATCCCAATGACTGTCCACAGCCTAAATATCAATAACTGATCAATGAAATAATTTCATCTTTAACCTGCAGAAGAAAAAAAATGGTGGAAACAGTTTAAACAGTAGCCCAGATCTAAACTCGAAAAAAGTAGAGGACTTGGCAACGCTACAATGCGGACAGCATATCTCGTCGAGTTCACGCTATATCTCTGGATAAAAGTTAAAACTGAGTTGGAAAAAGTTGTTCTTAAGAAGTTTTCAAATATACATAATGAAAACACACTTTTTAAAAGGCACAAAGCTATTTTATTGCATTAAGTAGCCTAATGTTTTAAAAGTACATGAAATTGAGCACAAATTTTTCTGTGCATGTGCACAATGTATATGCATCCGACTGAGAAAATACTATGATTCACGCATTTACATGCATACTTTTTTTCCTGCTGATCGGATCACAGATCGGAGTACACCACCACCTTCAATACTATCCAAATTTGCATCCAGTCGACCTTAATCGTATTTATTAAGGTGTTTACATGAAGGCATTTCAATATGATTGAGACATCAATACAATTACAAATGGATTATATGGTTGCATGTAAACGTACCTAAGCTGTGTCGCAATTCAAGGCATCCGACCTTATAAGCATGCGACCTTAAAGGTGAGCACTCGGTCTTTCAAGGTGGCCGCCTCAGAAGTTCGCAAAGAACTGAAATGAGACAGTCTAACTTTCGGAGGACCCATAATTGACGTCACCTGCTGCACAAGCCCACCCCGCCTGTCAGCAGGTCACAGCGGAGACGTTTTTAACTTATTAAAATAAATATGGAATCAGAAAAATATTAATTTATTTTAGAAAATATGGCACATTGATGTAGATTAAACTATTCAAAAGTATATTAAATTAATCAACCTTAGAAATATACGCAACATAAAAAGAATAACATTAACACAAAACATAACTTATAATATTAAAACAGTGACAAGAAAAATGTTTTTGATAAATACACACTTTTATTTAATAAAGGTTTTTAATTGTTTATTTTAGAATATCCAGCCTTACTAGCCTCAAGTCGCGCAATCAGTCTTAAAATACGTCCTCAGAAGGCCGCAGCCTTTGAATTGGGACACAGCCCTAGTGTAACATAAGTCAATAAGTAACAGTGTTTATCAAAAACGTTGGTGTGTTAGTTAGTGGAACTATTTTAATAAGCATCATCTCTATAAGGGATGGGTCACAATGATATACTATGTTGCACACTAAAACTTGGGCGATAAAAAGTTGCGCTTTTAAATCTATCCACTTTAAACTACTGCTGTCACAGCCATAAACATTCAGACGTCTTTGGCTAGTGTGCATGACTCATGCTGCTCTTTTGAGCGTCCTGACACGTGTTTTTAAGATGGTGCGTCAAGGTAAAAATAGTCCAACTTCAAAAAAACAGACACAGCATTCTGTTCCACTACGTTATACTACATCTGACTGTTTCTGGGCATCTTGCGTAAGAAATGAGATATGTGTCCAATCAGGCTCAGGTGAACCTGAAATCAGCCAAATTATACAAAGCTGTTTTAAGAATCATCAGTCATTCAGTCAAACTAGACAAGAGAGAGAGGGAGAGAAAAAGAAAGAAAGAGAAAGAAAAATAAAAAGAGAGAGAGATTGTGTGTGTGTTTATATGTGTGTGTGTGTGTGTGTGTGTGTGTGTGTGTGTGTGTGTGTGTGTGTGTGTGTGTGTGTGTGACAAACAGAATGGCATGTCTGGTACAGTTTGAAACACCCATTATCAGCATGTAAATACTAAGTGTTTATTTTTCGCTTCATGCTACTGAAGTCGTGTGTAGATTCAGAGCTCAATAAATAAACAGATGGATGAATTGACCAGCAGGGCAAACATGCCTGAATAAGCGCCAAATTGTCCTTTGAAGTGGAGAAGGGTTTGACAGGGCTAAGGGCCTCAGAAATAGCTGTTCTGCATCCCGGAGAAAGAAAAGAAACTAACTCAGTTTTGGATGATGAACAGTCCTGTACAGATTGACAGTCATTTGTTCTCTAAAAAAAAGCATTAAAATGATTGAACATTGAAAAAAAGAATGCTGATCCCTTCAGGGGTCCCATAACATGCTATTACGCCAGGAAAACATTTTTAATGCAGACTGTTCGCCATACACAGTGGGACTATAATACATGCTGTGCATCGTTAACAAAATATTTCATTATAGTCAAGACAGTTTTAACTCTCAACTTCTGCTTGTATTCAAAAGTAGTGCTTCTTGGCATTGCACCACACAATGCACTGCTTTCAAATGATAAACGTCTCCTGAATCCTAAACGTGTAAGGGAGTGTCGTCCTGTTAAGAGGATGAGATGCTCGTGTCGTGTGGAGTGGCAGCAGTCAGTCAGGAATCACAGATTAAAGCAACTGCACCCTATTCAACACAATATGAGATGACTGAAAGAGCAAAAGAGAGAGAAAATAAAAACAGCAGGTGTCAGTCAATTGGACTGTCCTCCGGTCATCGGTCTAGTGCCGAGTTTGAAAGGAAAGATATAAGACAAACAGCTGAGGGGGCAGAGGGGACCGAACAGTGAGCTAACCGTCTTCTCTCTTTCCTTCCAGCCAAACAGAGTTGTTACAGGATCTCACTCTGCCTAAATAAACAGTGTGTGTGTGTGTGTGTGTGTGTGTGTGTGGTGTCTGCTGGCAGGAGACTGAATTAGCAGATAAATCCACAGAGCTGTCTTGGTGTTAAATGTGTCACTCTGTGTTCCAGATCTGTCTGTCAAAACCACACACATTTGTTGCTCGCAGGGTTTAAGCGCTCTCACTTGGGTACTCCTCACGAGGGCCTGTCTAATGAAATTGTGACTGTTGCTTTCGTCAATGGAAATTATGACTAAATATCATCGTCAATGAACCTTGATTACGTGGCGAATGTTGGTCACCAAAGAGTTATGATATTTTTCCTGACCGAAAATAGTCCCCTTTAGCTACTTTCAATAGCAGGGGACTATTTTCGGTCAGTGTGTAATATCACTACGCCTGCTGCAGCCATGTTACAACAGCAAAGTCCTTGATTATTACGCCAGAATGAGAGTATAGTTCCTAGTCATATCTGCTTAGAAAATTACAACTTTTAATTTACCGTCAGTCTAAGTACACGATGTAACTACAGAAGAGTCAAGTTTTAAATAGGAAAAATATCAAAACTCTTTGGTTATATTTGTAGCGCGATGCCAATGGTCCAATCAGATTCAATGGACTATGCCAAGCCACGCCAAAAGTACCAGCGCCAGACCCGGAGAAACCGTAAGAATCAAATGTTTAACTCTGGAAAATGAGCATATTTTCAAAAAAGTAGAGTGTCCAAAATGTGAAAGGGTAGCACACTAGTGACAGCTTTTGAACACTACATTTCTCACTACGCACCCTTATTTAAAAAAAATAACACAACTGTTTAATATCTTTGCCACTTGCACAACTGCAAAAATAACTGTGGACTGTGGCCCTGTGTGTTGTTGCTCGGCCAAACAGGTAGTCCAATCCCAAACACAACACAAGTCACAACACTGGTGGAGGTAACATTGCTGTGTAAGGTTACAATGTTGAATGAATGAAAATTATGCCTGTCGTAAACAAGCACTTTGCTGTTCCTAAGCTATAAAAAGACAAAAATGGTATTTTAATAATAATATTATCTGCTCCTCTCTTTGTAAATGAAGCAGCAGCTGTCTGCTTGATGTACTTTCCCTCAGAGACATGTGTTGTAAATTACTCTTACAAAAGTCAAGAAAAACAAGTCACTTAGGAGATCTGAGAAAAAAAATTTGGCATCTCCATTTCATCACATGCTAGCAATAGCCAAACTTCCGCAAAACTATCATCACATTATATAAATTATTTCATTTTAATAAAATAAATACATGCATATATTAAAGTAAGCCAGTCAGATCATTAAAGGTGCCAAAGAATTATTGATACAATATGTTATATTAGGTACGTTTACATGCAACCAAATAATCTGCTTGTAATCGTATTGATGGCTCAATCGTATTGAAAAGCCTTCATGTAAACACTTTAATCAATACAATTGAGGACGATTGGATGCAAATTTGGATCGTACTGAAGAGGGTGAGGTACTCTGATCTGTGATCCGATCCGCAGGAAAAAAGTATGCATGTAAACGCGTAAATCCTAGTATTTTCTCAATCGAATGAAAAAATACCTTGTGCACATGTCCTCAAGTTCACGTTTCATATTAACCTCGTATATAACACGATTCTCCTCACAGAAACACGCAACAAAAAGAAATAGCATCACGCATTATTAATGGGGTCACGCACTGTACACGCCATGTACATTCTGACTCGTTTATGTGTAGGCTACTTTTAAAACATTAGGCTACTTACAGCAATAAAATAGCGCTGTGCATTTTGAAAAATTTGTTTTCACTCCCTATATCTGAAAACATCTTAAGAACAACTTTCTCCAACTCCGCTTTGACTTTAATCCAGAGATAAAATGTGAACTCGACGAGATATGCTGTCCGCAGCATAGCGTTGCCAAGTCCTCTGCTTTTTTTCGAGTTTAGATTTGGGCTACTGTTTAAACTGTTTCCACCAGTTGTTTTTCTGCTGGTTAAAGAGAAAAGAATGTCGTTAATTAGTTATTGGTATTTGGGCTGCGAGTAGTCATTGGGATGCTTTTGGGCTAGTTTTGAATGTCCATTTGGGATGGTTCTGATACGCGAATCTGGCAACCAGAAACTTTACATTTCCATTTACAACCCTACTGTAGGATTTGTCCCCCCCCCCAAAAAAAAGCTCTCTTATTATCTTATTTGAAAGGGTCATGAATAATAATGTTCAGCTCTACTCTGATTGGCTGTTTCTCAGAGTGGCTCATTTCAGTAGCTCTTTATGTTTAAGCGACTAAGATACAGATTTTGAGGAATAATCAATTACTGTGAGATTGTAATGGACGTTTCTGAGTGGTAAGTTTGTCCTTTTTCAGTATGGACCTGCAAAACATAACTGTACTGTCAATAGTAGAACTTCAGCCTAATGCTAACATATAACATTAACTAGCATATGATACAAATAATGAAAAGTACATTATTAGACTTCTGAGGCTAACCAAATATTACCTGCTCTATTCTAAAACCAATTTTCGGCATCAGAAGAGTGCGAGTGTACTGTACACGCACTGACGGATTTTTGGAACCCCTGCATACATTCAGAGCTCGACATTAAGGCTTGTCCGCTTGTCCGGGACAAGTGGATTTTTTGTAGGACAAGTATAAGGGAAAATTTGTTGTCCGACTGGACAAGTTAAATTTCAAACAATGTTACTTAACGTTATGTGCCGTTAACGACAGAGCAGAACGCGCAGCGCAAACACCGAGCGGAATATTGAACAGAGAGCGCAGCGCGTCGACACACACGTTTACACCTGTTTATTGTTACTAAACAAGCTGCGCGTGCATGAAACCTGATCGCCAAACACGAAGGGGCGGGACGGCATGGAGTGGAGAGTGATGTTTCTTCAGGCTCTGGCGTGGATTTTTCCAACCGGGTCATGACGAGTTGCACGCGGTAAGTAAGACTTCTGTCTTATGTTGGAAATAGTCGCATGCATATTATATAAATGACACGAACATGTAGTGAATCGTAAGTTTAAACAGTGTTGTATACTCGTACTCGCTCCTCCCGCGGTATAACTCCTCCTTCTTCATTTTTTCGTACGTTATCGGAAAGATTCGGTAAAGCTAATCTTTCTTTTATAAATCTGATTAAACTAAAGACTCTTCAGAGATATAAAGGATGTCATACTACTCTATAGGTACTCCAGATTAACATCAGAAATGCAGAAACATCGTGTGTTACGTGAGCTTTAATGTTTTGCTTTAGTGTTTTAATGTCAGACAATCATCCTTCTTCAAAAAGAGTAACAAGAAGCAGCCAAATGAATCTTAGTAAAATACATTTCAGTGGCCTACAAAATTCACGTGATTTTCACATTTATAAGGAGATATAAATTCTGGTTTCAAAGTACATTTCAAAAGTTTTATTTGATTAAATAATTTAAAAAAAACATGGAGGTTGAATTATGACTATAAATTGTATGTTAATCTCAATTCATTTTAATTAAAATTAAAGTATTGTAGCAATTGTATGTTATACATCATTTTATACCACGGGTCTGTTGAATGCTGCATTCTGATTGGGTGAGAAATGTTCTATGGGTGTTGATTATTTTTCTGTAAACCGCACACCTAACTTTTCAAATGTCTTAAAAATAGGCACCAGAGCAATGTTTGTGGTAACCGTGGTATAAGAGGAATAATTGACTCCGGTCCTTTGACGCTTCGCGTCGTGCCGCATTACCACCTTGGTGTGCATTATTTTCTTATAATTCAATGGCCCGTCGTCCATTATTCCTTACGTGATTAACACACCTATAATACTTATATTAATAAGTATTTTAAGGTTGGATGGTAAAGATTTTATATGCCACCCCAGAGTAACTGCTGGCCCCTGCCTGGCCACCCCTATGAAAAATCCCTTGCTCCGCCACTGATTAGCAAAACACAAAATATTATTAATCTTTACCCGAACAAGTGACTTTTGTGCATGGACAAGTGAAACATAAATTTACTTGTCCGAAGGACAAGTTCCTCAAAAAATGTATGTCAAGCCCTGACATTGTAAGCGTAGATTGTGCATGCGCATACAAGAGAATGTACAGTAGTATGTAACCCAGGAGATCCATTGCACTTTGACGCAATGTCCATGCTTCAAACGTCTGTGTACATGTATGAGTCAAATAAACTATACTTTGCAAGGCTGTGTGTTTAACTGGGTGTGTAAATTCCAGTAGTAAAACTGACTGTTTAAGATTACTCCAGGCTTAGCTCATTTTTGGTAACTTCACATGTATAAGGCAATCCTAGAATGCAATGCACTGTAATGAACAAAATGTGAATTATAAATATATCAATCTACATAAAATGTAAATACATGTGATTGTGTGTGCTACATTTCAACAACAAATTTGACTAAATTTAACATCTACCCTTCCTTCAATTTCCTTTCTCTCATGGATTCCCCACATCCTCAAATCCCTCCAGATAAGCAGCATCCAGCCAAGATCTGTGTCTTTACGGACCGGTATCTAAAGCAGAATGTCTTCCTCTTTCGCATGCCCCGCTGTGCTCATTAAAGGAAACAGACTACAACAGGCCATAAACCACCTGCTCGCTCTCTCTCTCTCCTCCTAGTATTCCTCATCTATCCTTTTCTCTTTTATCTCCTCACACACAAACACTCACAATCTCCCTCTGACTCTCTCCCATCCTGATGCTTTTAAAAACACATAGATACAGAGCAACACAGGTGAAAGACACTGAAAGAGACTGTGCTGTTAAACAATAGTTCTGAGGCACTCACAAGAAATATATGTTAAAAAGCCTTTATTTTAAACTTGGCTTTCCATTAAAAACATGCCAACATGTTTCGGCCTATATTGCCTTCTTCAGGGCAAACTCAAAAAAATGACTTTGTTGTGTCTTCACTTTGTTTCTCATTTACTCTATTTTTGACACCAGTTGAACTCGTTGCCCTGCTTAGTTAATTGATTTCAAAATACCACTGAATAAATTCATTTCTAAACAAAGACTTCCTATAAAAAATCCCACAGGAAATGAAACCGCTTTAATATGTCAATGTTTTTTAAACAGCAGATCTCAACTACCCCAGTAATACGAATTACATGCAACTCTGGAAGATTTTGGAAGAATTTTATAAAGAATCTAAATCTAAGCTATGCTACTACACTCATTTTATTGGTGTAAACTCTTATGCACAGAATCAATCAAAATTGTCTCATCTGTATCTATTTCTGTTCCCCCTAAACAAATATTATGAATTCACAAGGAATGTAATAATTCTTAAGGTTAAACCTCATTGGCAAATCTCCATGATCATCAACACTACATCCATGTGCACTTGTTGAACCATAAGGATTAACAGGAAGATGTTATTCCCTCTGCTGTTATAACTATCACATTTCTTTGAAATCTTTCCACAAGATGTTTAAACATGGCTGCTGGTATTTATCATTCACATATAAAAGCAACAGTGTCTGACAATGAAGCCTGGCTTGCAGATGGTGTCCCAAATCATCCCAGAAGTGTTTAATTTGTTTCAGGTTTGCACTTTTATCCACACCAACGTCAGAAAATCAATTCTTCATGGGCCTTACTTTGTGCACAGGGTACTTGCATGTTAAAACAGGAAAGCCAGGCCTCACCCTACTACAAAGGAGATTGCATGCTTTATTAGATACGCCTGTTAGTAAAAGGTGTAGCTTGTATGTCCATATACTTTTTTCATTTAGAGTATGTAAGTATATAGTATATCTTGTAAGTATATAGTCCACATTCATTTAACACTATCAATATTACATAAACGCAATTATGCAAAATATGAATAATTAAGCCTATTATTTATGTTTCAGTGTGTTGTATTTGTATTGTATAGTTGCATTAATCTTCATAATCTTAATTTCACTGAACACACACACTAGCACAAAGAAAAATTGGGCCATGGATAAACGTACAGATACTGAAGACCCAAAAGATCCAAACCTACTGTAGCTAGACTTAATTAGGAGCAAACAGATTTTCACATTTACAGTATTCACTAACATACACAGAAATTACAGCAGAGTAGTCAATTAGATCCATCACTAGACCATAGACATCCATCTGTTCCTTCAAATGCTTAAGGTTTTCATCACTATTACACCAACAACATGCATGTATGTTATTAAAAAGATAATGGAGCCATATGGGAATGTAATCACATGATCACTACGAATTCTTAGAGTTATCCTTTAGTTTTTCCTTTAATTATACATTTTGCCATCTTTCAGGTGAATCACGGTCTTTAATAACTTCAGTGGTTTCCATGGTGATCTGAAAGCATGTGAGAGTCCTACCATGCTAAAAAAAACAATAGAAACAGAAATACAAATTCAAATGGTTTCCATTAAAATATCATATGAAACCATTAGCACCAAAAAAACCATTACAAAATTCCTTTATGTAGTATGTTTTGTGCATCATTCCACTAGGATTTAATGGTCCCACCAACAGGACCCAACACATACCAGCAGAGACCAACAGAGACCATCATAGTTTCCTTTACAACCAATAAAATTCCCATTTAAACCATTAAATCAGAATTTTTTTAATGGTTTCTATTTCTTTAGCACGGCAGCCATTTTACACACAAACTATTTAACTTTGTTAGTGACTACACATCAACAAGTCGTAATGTAAGGGCGGTTGGTGACTGCTCTTCCAAGGGGCGCAAATTCAAAATATGTGTTCGGAGTGTCATGTGAACCATGTGCATCACGTGTTTTGTCAAAATAAGTGCCTGCTGCACACACGTCAAAACTGTTTATTATAAAAGAGACGCTCACGTTCACAAAATACATGCAAGACACCCCCTTAACAGTAAACTCTGATTACGCATGAGATTATGTGAGTATCTGGCAAACGCGAGCGTCTCTTTTATCATAAACCATTTAGACGCGCCTGCAGCAGGCACTAATTTTGACAAGACACATGATGCACACAGGATCACTCGACGTGCAGAACACATATTTTGATATTGCGAACCATACACATGAAGGGCTACATACATGTTGTGACGAACTTCACATAGTGCGCCCTCGGAAAAAGAAGTCACCGGCCGGCACTGGTAAGGACCAACTGTTAAATAAATTATTAACGTTCCAGTACAACTAAGATCAGCATGACTTTTGGTGCTGTTATGGCTGGTGAATCAGTGAATAATACGCAAAACGACAAACAAATATTTCAAATCCTTTTGTGCAATTCCAGCATACTTAATTTTATTTAGATGTGTCTCATCTAACTTTGGGACGGTTGACTGACATTTCAGAAAATGATTGATGCATAAAAAGAGAAAGACTTATGAAATCTATTGCTTAAGTCCTAAGGGAATTTGTTACTGCACCATACATCATCAGTGATCTAATGGGGAGTGCAGACTGTTATAAATACATTCACACACCACTTTGTCTTTACGGGCTTTAGTATATATAAACACAGGGCAGATCATCAGCCCCAAAAGTGCTATTTAAACTACTTTAAACTCCCTTTGCCACCGAGAACAGGGGCCCGCTGACACAGCACAGCAGAGGTTGCTATTAAAATAAATCCCATGGGAATAAAAGGAAATTTAGTAACAGAGAAGGTTGAATTTGTGAATTAAAGGTGGCTGTTTTTGAGAGATTGATAATATGATGAAACGTCTGTTATGAATGGGTTGATGTCCATCACTTTTTGACTGACAGGCAGATGGGAGAATGCTGATGATGGGTGATGCAGTCATACTCACAGCTGGCACTGGTCTCCTTTCATCCCTTTAGTAGTACAGTAGCATTTCCCTGAGCTGGAGTCGCAGACGTTTGCATGGTTGTTACATCTACAAGCTGGAAAAGAGACAAAACACAGAATTTAAAGAGTTAATTCATCCAAAAATGATGAAAAAGTTCCATCAGCCACTTTTACTATAAAACACCAAAAGAGAAATCCTGGCTGTTTCCTTTCACAGTAAAAGTTATTGAAGCCAGGCTGACAAGCTACACAAACTATTATAAAAGGAGATCATTATGACATAATGCAAGATATAAATGCCTTCATTCACTTCATTATATGGAAAAGAAAGATCACAACATCACGGGAAAGAATGTCAAATGGGCTTGGAACATAAGGGTGAGTAAAGAACACAACTTTTATTATCCCTTTAAAGTGAACTATGATATTCTGTAAAATAAACAGTGTAAGTTTGCATACAAGTAGACAATTATCATGATTTTTTAAGGGCCAGTGTACCTTTTAATTACAGATGCAATTCTCATTAAAAGTTATCAGATAGTAATATCAAAATTAAATCGCATAGTCACACTCTAGACATAGAGTTTATATCAGAGAGCATGCATCTAAACCTGAGAGTGCATTAGTCAATAGCAAGAGTTCATTAAGCAGATTAACATCACTGAGGTGTGCTTCCTAAACAGGCAACAAAAGACTATTCTGTTATTTACAACCCTATGACCAAATGATACAGGGACAGTAAAATGAAAGAAAACATTTTTTTTAAATCTCAAAAGATTTTTTTGTGATGTTTGCTAAGACAAGCATTGCTTTTGCTCATATGGTAAGAGGTTTTCCCGCACCATTTGTGCTGGTTCGATTTCATATTCATTAGCTAAGTTATGAGGTTTATCTAAATGTATGGCATCATAGAGATTTGGAGGGCGTATTTTTTTCTTATTTATGCCAATTAGAAACCACCCAGAACACCCGAGGAAGTCACACTAAGGCAACCGAACAGGCACAACCAGGCACTCTTTTCTTTAGAGCATATAAAACACTAAGATGACCAGGGGCGTCACTTGACCCCTTTTACTGGGGTAAATCTGTCCCCTGTAAATCTTCTGTGCCCCAGTGTAAATCTCAAGTTTACATTTTAGCAGTTAACTTGTGTATTAATTTTCAAATATAATCGAGGCAAAATGGATCTATATGCAATGTAGTTACCCAATTCACGTTTGAAAAAGCGACGCAGCAGTCGCACTGACGCGTGCACGCACCAATTCAAGTCCAGGTAAGGCTACGCGATTGAGTTGACTTATGAAAACATGACAAGACTAAAAAACATGAAGAGACTAAAGTAAGTTTCTAAATAATAATAATAATCTTTTTTTGAATCGATCGTTATTGGCTCATGTGATGGGCATCAGAAATGTTTTGTGCAAAGCAGGGAAAGGGAAGCAAAAATGAAAGATGATGAGTTTAAGGAGGCAAAACAAATTACATGTTTACCCAGTCAGGTCTTAAACATTAGAGGAAAAATCTCAGGAAAACCTCACTCAAGTCTATGGAATTGCATTGTTGCTGAGAAAATCAACATAATGTATGTGTTATACTGTTCTGTATTTTCAGATATGAAATTAATATTTAGTTCACTAGCCCTAAAACTTTACATAAACAGTTAGCAGTAACTAAGATATGTTATTTTAGTAGCAGTTAAGCAAAGAAAAATATTTTTGTAAAAAATGCATAATTCATTGTTATGTAAAATGCAAATGTGCATTAAAATATTTTCTCTGCTGTCATTATTTTCATAACATAATAAGGTAATAATGTTAAGCATATGAAGATACTTATACTTTTAATACTTAAATATTTTTAAATACATGTTTTTTCTTTCCCAGTACTTGTTGCAGTGTTGGAATAGTGGGTTAAGCAAAGAAAATTGTATAGAAGTGTTGCACACTTATGGACACTGCAGGCTTTTAAGAAAAAAGTAAAAAAAAAATGGGGGGCCTGTGTCCCAGTAGAGCTTTATATCCAGCAACGCCACTGTTTGTGACCCTATCTGTGAAAACCCAGCTAATGTCTATTTTTGTGATTAACTGTTTTCTGCAACAACAAAAAAACCATCTCACATAATGTCAAAAATATTCTGTGAAAATATAACCTTGATATCTTTGATACTGACTGAGTAAGGCCATGTCAAATTTTACTGAAATCAGTGACTGATGCTCAGACTTCGATGCTTCTAAAATTATATTATGAGACTTTAGCCTGGATTTTACAGACAGGGAAAATTTTATAAATACATTATATAGTACACACTCTTAGAAAAAAGGTACAAAAGTGTCACTTTGATGGTACCTTTAAAAAAGTCCTAATATGTACCATTTAGGTACAGATATGTACCTTAGTATGTACCTTAAACAGTCCCTCAAAAAAAAAAAAAAAAACGTGATTATGCGTTATTATTATATAAACGGGGGCGCATTTTGCTCGCATGATTGCATGATTTCATAATCCCTGCATTTTCGTAGCAAAAAGTCATATATATCTTAGCAAAAAGTAGAAACATTTTCCATTTACTTCACACATGCGCAGCCATGTCCCGTTTTGTCATGGGAATGTTAGGAAGTGACTAATTACGTGACGTGAACATCAATGAAAAGCTGCAAACAGTTTTTGCAAGTTCACGCAATTTTTGCAAGTTCCCACAATTTTGGCAAGTTCCAGGAATTTTTTCGCATAAAATTGCATAAAAATCTGTTATATTCCATGGCATTTTTAAGAAAACGTGCCGCAAGATCAAAACTCAGCGTTTTTCTGGAAGGACTGCTTAAAACAATATGTACTTTTTAAAGTGTACTTTTTGAAAAGGTACTGCCCCAGTGACAACTTTTGACAACCTTCATGTAGTTTTTTTTTTTCGGTGCACAAGACTACAGTACACCGTTACAAGACTATCAACAATCTCACAAGGCACAGCCTCATGTACGATCTCATTTGCATACACTAGCCCATACAGACAAATATACACGACACATCAATCAAGGCAATAAAACACACAGACATAAAAGGCTTCAAATCAACATGTCAGTGTAGTGTCACGAAATGATAAACTGAATGCATGAGCATGATTTTCACATGAGCTCACGTGTGTGCATGCGTACTCATAAACATCATACATGTATACAGATGTCATTTTGAGAGGATTGTAGAGATGGACTGTGGTGAGTGTTGGGTTGCTCCTCTGTGAATGCTGGCGAAAGATTTATAGCTAAATTATGATGTGTAAAATGTACTCACATTATAGCAGCGAAACAGCACTGCCTGAAGCTGCTGTTTCAGCACTTACTCTAAAAGCAATGGACTACAAACACACACGCGTGCGCCCATACGCTCGCTCATAAATATTTCTGCCAAAAGCCATCTAGGTCCTGCGGATGACAAAACACACACTCACAAACAAGCTAACAATGAAAGCAGTCACCTAACTATGTCTAACAAACTTTCTCCTAATGCACACAAATAATGGAATACATCTGATGTGCTTCATTTAGATCCACAATCCACAGAAACCATAATGAAATAAGAGAAATAAATGTGGCATTAAAGCAAAAGACGCAGAAGATAAAGTGATATTTGTTTGCAAACAGACCGCGAAACATAAGCGACAAAAGTAGAGCGAAAGCTTTCAAACTCATTTTCGCAAAGAGAGGCACGTATAAACACACACATACAAACACACCAACATCACATTAGAGCTGATGGAAGTTAAACCAGTCTTGAAATGAACATGTCTCAGATACAATTCATTCTAATGTTACGACTGGCTGAGAGTCGCATTTAAAAAGGAAAGCGGATGTTTGGGTTTTACTACCAAATCGACATGGTTTGTTTAAGAAGTGGAAACTGGTTGATTTTTTACGTCAATGTATCAGATGTCTCCATCTCATCCATCCACTCGAGCGGAGATCTCATTTATTCTTATTTTCCGACACCCAAGGAGGTCTGTAATACCAGAAGAAAGCATTTCATTAACATTCCCATTCATCTAACGCTACATTTCATGCAATTTCAACAGCACTTGTCCCTTTGAAATGATGTCATTTCTCAAAAATAAATGTTTAAACCATGCAAGCTAAGACGACTAATAATAATCATTATACCACGGGGCTGTGGAATGCTTTATTCTGATTGGTTGAGAAATGTTCCACGGGTGTTAATTATTTTTCTGTAAAATGCACACCTGACCTGTCAAATGTCTTAAAGGGGACATTTCACAAGACATTTTAAAAAAATGCAAATGAGCTAATGTATGCACTAAATGGCAGTGCCGTGGTTAGTGCAGATTAAGGGGCAGTATTAACCCCTTCTGACATCACAAGAGGAGCCAAAGTTCAATACATATGGAACGTACATTTTCTAGGTTGATAGAAGCACTGGAGTCCCAATTATAGCACTTAAACATGGAAAAAGCCAGATTTTCAGGATATGTCCCCTTTAAAATAACCACCAGAGCAATGTTTGTGGTAACCGTTGTACAGGCGGATTAATTGACTCACTTGACACCCTTGGTTTGCAATTAATTATTTTCAAATAATTCCATGGCCCATCACACTGAAAAATGTATTCATTCAATTTACTAATTTTTTAAGCTAAGTGGTTGCAATCAATTTATTTAAGTTACATTTACACAAAAAATTGAAAAAATTAAACAAAAAACTTTTGTTTGAATGTGGCATAATTAAATTGATTGCAACCACTTACCTTAAAAAATATAGTAAATTAAATAAATAATTTTTTCAGTGCATCAATAATTCCTTACATAATCATCACTATAAGTTGCGGTTAACAGCCATTTAATGTAAGCAAAAAAGCACTTCACCCTTTATAATGTCCATTCGACACTACAGTGAGGAAAAAATAAAGTATTTGAACACGCTGCTATTTTGCAAGTTCTCCCACTTAGAAATCAAAGAGTGGTCTGAAATTGTCATCGTAGGTGCATGTCCACTGTGAGAGACATAATTAAATTTATTTTTTTATATATTTATATATAGTGCTTTTCACAATACTTAATTGTTTCTAAACAGCTTTACATTAATAGAAGCAGTAAAAGCACAGAAAAACGACAGAATTCACATAATCTAAAAAATGTTTGTCTCTAATGTCTTTGGACAGCTCTTTGGTCTTGGCCACGTTAGTAGTTGGATTCTTACTGATTGTATGGGGTGGACAGGTATCTTTATGCAGCTAACGATCTCAAACAGGTGCATCTAATTTAGGATAATAAATGGAGTGGAGGTGGACATTTTAAAGCCAAACTAACAGGTCTTTGAGGGTCATAATTCTAGCTGATAGACAGGTGTTCAAATACTTATTTGCAGGTATATCATACAAATAAATAGTTAAAAAAATCATATATTGTGATTTCTGTATTTCTCACAGTACACCTATGATGACAATTTCAGAACCCTTTCATGATTTCAAAGTGGGAGAACTTGCAAAATAGCAGGGTGTTCAAATACTTATTTTCCTCACTGCAGATGTGCTGAACCCTAAATAATGTTACTCATTCCAGGCTAACCAGCAAACATTCTATCATCTTACCTGAAAAGAGTGAAATAGGGAAAGGTATGTGAAATAACATGCATTACATTACATAAATAACATATAAAATAATTTTACCAACAAATGTACTGTCCCCATCTCTGATGCAAAATGACATCATAAAGTTCAAGCTTTCCAGTTCTTATTTATACTGCACCTACGGTCGCTAAAAGCAAAAAAGAGTTTTTCTGAGTAAATTGGTTCAAGATAAGTGTTTCTTTACTCACCTCTATAAGGCAAAAGGTAGGGCTGGGCGATTTGACCTAAAATCAAAACCTCGGTTAATCTAACATTTGACATCGGTTACGATTAATAAACGATTATTTTTTTGCCTCATAGTTCACTGACAAGGTTGGAAAGTTTAGGGCACACCTTAAATCAGCCTGCAATGCAATTATTCACATTTTTCCCAAAATAACTGCATTACTGAAAAATATTAAATAGACTTAACTCTATGCAGATGTTGCATGTCATTATGTACAATTGATGAAACTTTCAGAATGGGAAGTTATGAACCAAAGAATCATACAACCCCCATGACTAATTATAGACATCAGATACATACATAATAAGTTGTATCCAGATAGCATATTGTAATGAGATGAGTAGGGCAAAATACATACTTGGACTGTATCCTTTACACGTTTCTTGTATTCAATCAATTTTTTCTTAACTGGGCACTGATGTCTAAGACATTTATTCTCATCTGTAATGCTTTTGGTGTTTAATGTAGACTAGAAGTTCTCCCGTTCTCTCTCTCCGTCATCTCTGAAGTGTCTAATTAAACTCACGCGGGCGCGTCTTTTCGCGGTTTTGAGTGAGTGAGATGTGATGACATTACCCGGGCTGCTTAGAGACCCATCGGTAGATTAAACTGAGCGCGTGTGCGGTAAAACCCCGATCGCGCATTCCGTATTTTTGTCACAGGTGCCTGCACATTCGCGAGTACTTCTTAAAAAAAAGTACTGTGCTTCTTTTGGGCACTAGATGATCCTGCTGCTCAGTTAAACAGTGAGTTCTCCTCCATGTTTCGCTGTGCCACTGACAGGACGGGGCGGAGTTACGCAACATCACACGCAGCAGTTTGTTTTTAAAGGGAAAGTATTAACAGGATTAAAAACCGAAATAACCGACATGATAAAATAATGTCGGTTAGAGGTTCTGAATTTCGGTTTCGGTTATTTTTCGATTAATCGCCCAGCCCTAGCAAAAGGTTTTAATTAATGGGAAGGAGGGTGAGCCTGGTGCTCTGCCCCTTATGCCCTCCTTTGTCAACTCACTGTGATGTGTTACTACTCTGAGCCAATACAGCAGATGCTGCCAGCCGGCTCCATGGAGACATCTCTGAGACTGAAGCCACTGTACAGGGACATCAAGTGCTAGAGGACAGATACTCAGTCTGTTATATTGCTGGTCTGTGCCTGTGTGTGAAACACTGTTCATGTGTAAAATATTTTCTACACTGACAGGCAACATAAGATACTTTTGACAAATGCACAGTGTGCAGTAGCAGACTACTAGCCTTTAACACTGTGCTGACTGTTTTCTACCATGTACTAGATTTTGAAACAAATTGTCAAACTATGTACCCCTGTCATTGGGGCTGTACCCTTTAAATTGTTGAAACATAAGGTACAGATATGTATGCATTGTATGTATGGAACTCTTTAAGTGCAAAGCTGTACTTTTTGAATGGGTACAGCCCCAGTGACAGCAGGGGTACACATTTTGACATTCCTGTCCACTCGATTAGTATAGGATTGCGTTAGCAGTGCAAAGGTCATAAAAGGCAACAGATATACTGATAAATGAATACACTGTAAGTCACTTTGGAAAAAACATCTGCCAAATGGGAAAAGTAAAGTAAAAGCAAGTTGGCTGTGTGCACATCTGAGCACTTCTTCAGACAAGAAATAATTCTGTGCCACAGACAGATAAAATATATCTGAGGGGAAAGCTACAGATTTCTGAATCTGAGTTAAATAAATGATCAGCGGAGTTTACCCAAATGGGCACTCAGTAAAGCTGTGAGCATTTTTTTGAATAAATACACAGTGCTGATTAATTTGTGGGTAGACAGCGTACAAGAAAAGCGCAAGGATTTTAAGTTTATAGTTGCACCTGAGGAAGTCCACAAGGGCCATGCATCTTAGAGTAGGTTGTGCTCCATACAAACAAAAATTAGACAAAACATTGGCTAAAGGCATCCCTGCTGTTCCAATGAAGGTCCTTTTCTTATTTTTAAAGAATGTTTGACCTTTCTTAAATAAACTCCAATCATCCAAAACCGAAGAAAATGTTGTACAAAACAAAGTGGATGTGGCAAAACATGATTAGATGCCACAGTTGTTTTGCTGCGGATGAGGAGCATGAGGACAGACGCTGCCGAGACCTCGCTGTGTGCAAACGCAAACTGTCATCTCAAACAGATCCTTAAAGAGATGGGGAGGCGTACGACATGAGAGCTATACTCCATCTGTGGCTGTTTCCTCTCCTGTCTGCTTTATACCACTGCCACCATGTGCTTGTACTTACCGAGCGTGATGCCGTGCTGTATGTGAGCATATGTGAGCACTTGATGAAATCAGTTAATGATTAAAAAATCCTACTTGATGGTTTAGGAGATGAAGATTCTGCTTCAAATGAGATTCTTTACTAAATTTGAAAGGTTTTGAGTGGCTGAAAACATGATTCAAAAATATTTTTTAATAAAATACCTGTTACATCTATTTCTTTTTCTAATTTAAAAGTAAAAAATCTTTTTGGAATTATTTTGCTGTTTACTTGTTGCATATTTGTATTATTCACTCACTGCTTTATATGAGATGAGCTAGATTCTAAAGTTCTGGGTATAGTCTGTTTTTACGCAGTCGTGCATGCGCACACCCGAACACACCCTTGCAAAGTTCATTCGACTTATAGACCGTTTCATCGGGCGCATGTGCGGTGACGCGATAAGCGTCTGGTTCGATCTTTACTTCCGGTTTCTGTTTGTATAATGGCCTGACTAGTTGCTGAAACTGAACTATTAAACAAATACCTCATCGAAAATAACAAATGTTTTGGGTTCCTATATAATCAATGTTTTGTTTATTTTGCTTGCTATATAAACAAACTACTTTAAAAGGACTTTGTTGTTATTTATTCTTTACCGGAAGTTACGTGAGGGCCACGAAAGACACTTGTTTATGTTGTTACTGCTGAAACCGTCTATACACGTCAAAATTGCAATACCACTCGTGGTCTACATATTCCTGTTCGCGCATGGGCAACCTATGCGTACAATGTACGCAAGGTTTCAATAATCTAGCGCTACAGTATGTGCACACCTTTCTGATGAGGAAAATTGTGTATGGAGCCTCGCATACACGTTAAAACTGACTATACTTTGGCCTTTAAGCCGCGGTTTCACTGCACATGACATAACAACACGATTATTGGACTTCTGAAACAATAAAGCTCTGCATATATGAACAAAGATTACCAATATTTTTAATATGGAGACAAGATTAAAAAAAAACGCATACATATTTAAATATATATATTACTTATCAGTAATCAATAGTTTTTTTAAGGATTCAAATGCAACTGATAAAGTTAAACAAAAATGATTAAAAATGTTCACCTCACACATAGTTCTTGATTTTGAATACACTGAAATACATCACTTCTGGTCGGCATATCGTATGCGGTGTAGTCGCACAAGTTAAAATTTTTAAAACAAATACGAAAATTACGCATCCACAGATGGTCGGCACCTTACGCTGCCCCTTTGCGACTCTCCATAGAAATGAATGACTTCCGATTTATCGGCCGTCGTTTGTCGTGTGCAGTGGAAAGGCGGCTTTAGGGGTTGTTTACACAACAACAATTTCAAATGTAAACAGAAATGTTTTTTATCCGGTTTGTCTGTTTGTTAACATTATGACAGTGTTTTCCAAAACGCTAACTTTTGAAGTCAGTTTGAAAGTGCAATTTTTTAATATCCACGCTTTGTCATTAAACTATGTAAATGCAAATCTGCATTAATGGTGACATCATGCGGATTTGTTAATTTAGTCTATAGGCATGTGCAACCAAAACAACAATGATGACCTACAGGACTGTGTTTGTGCTGCTCAAGATACTGCGTTTATCAACGCTTCTCCAACAAAGTGTACAAAATTTTGGCACTTTATAGTCACTTAAACCTACCTCATTGTCCATCTAAACATTCGCCATCTTGATTGTTTGTATTTATCATTCTGTTTGTATTTATTGTTCTGTAGGCGAACATGTATGTGCGCAGGTTTGTAGTGTTAAGTCCAATTTATAGTCATGCGTAAGCTCTACGCCATAGTTACGCCGTAGGTTATCCGTAGCCTCTGCGTAGCCTGACGTGCAATTTTTTAACAGCGCGTCAGTTCTACGCGGACCGCAAGCGCTGTAATTGGTCCACCAGAACCCCTCCCGTCAGGAAAAAAAATGTGTCATAAGAATTTCCGTTTGCAACAGTGAGAACAAAGATTGGTCAAGTTGAGGAGTGATTTAGCTAAAACTGCAACAAAAGTCACCGTTTATTTACTTCTATCACTGCTGGGGTTCTCAAAACATACACAAGTTGCTGTTTCTTCTTTGTATGTGGGTTAAACTGGCCAAGCTGCTTCTTCATGGATGGACGCACTGCTACTGTGGTTACACGTGTGGATACTGCCTACAAGCGGTCTGCATGTCAGTTTGCACATTAACGCAAACAATGACGCAGAAGTATATATTAAAACCGACGCGTATCCTACGTCATCGCGGCTATGGCGTAAGACGTACGCTCAACTTTAATGAGCCCTTTACTTTACAAGGTAACCTCCCCATCTACTGGCCTGGCATATGTAATACAGGACATTTATTCGTCTTTGTGGATCCATGTAAACGCGGATCTTTTTGAAAGTGTTGTCCTGTTTACGTGAAATTTTTCATAAACACAAAGAAATAACTTTTATGTTTTTCACTACATTGTTGTCGTGTAAACAAAGCATGAGAACCTGTCATACAATTATAAAGACACATTCTTACTTTGTGTCTCACATATTTGTGGCTTAACGAAAACAGTCTTCCAGATGTGTCACCACATGAACTTCAGAAAAAAGATTACATGACATTTATCCACTTAGGTTGTTTAAAGATTTCAGATTTGCAACATATGTTCAATTTTTTAGTCAATCTGTATCATTTTAATTGCTCACGTCGTTTACATGGGCAGGGACCAGATTGTCAATTTTGAACAAAACCATGCAATGTTTCAGTTCTAAATAAAGTTCCTTTTCATTCAGGAAAGCCAATTTTTACTTGCATTTGGCGGGCGCTCAATTTGGACTCTTGTTAACTACCAGCATGTTTTCCACATCTAATGAGGATTCATGCAGATATAAACAGGAAGAGGAAATAAATGGAGAATAAAGGAGAGAAAATGAAGACATAAAACAGAGAGACAACAGAGAAAAGGATTCACTAAACTCTCTTTCCTGTCAGTAACGTTCAAACTATCACTGCAGTGCATTAATGGATTCATGGTTTCACACACGGATGCTTACAATGCCTTTTCAGTTTGTTTCACTAAAAGCAAGGTGGTTTTAGAGAACCACAAATCGTGATCTAATGCAATGGAGACACCACCATCGAGATAGCAACTACTGAGGAGAAATGCGAACAGCTATTTATTTAATCGAAGCATTAACATAGCAAAAACGTACCATTCTCATGAAAAAAAAACCCAATGGAACCTAACCCCGGCCCGCACCTAACCCCAACGTTACAGGGGTCAAGGCAAATCTTACAAAAACTTAAGGATGTGGTCGTATGGATTAATACGAATTAGCCAACTCATGTAATATGTACGAATTCTTGTGAGATAGCGTTGAAAATGTTTCACAAATTCATGTTTATATAATCTATGTGAAACAGATTTGACCATGACTGTTGTAATGGGTGACTGAACAGGTATGTGTTTACACCTAAAGCAATGAATGACTTATACAGGTCATATAAAAAAGGGAAAACAGGAGGTTTGTGTAAGACCAAGAATAGCACAGCTGTAGGGTCAATATGACTCTGTCTGCAGGTACACACTGAAAAATAACAAATGTCTACAAACAAGTACATGCAAATTAAAAAGCCTCATGATTGAAGTGCCGTAAGATAGGGAAAATAATCCTATACAATCATCCAGTGCACTGAGTTCACATAGCTGTTTAAAGGAAGCGTAGACATATAACTCTAGATGTGCTCATCCGAAGGATCTGAAATTACGTTACATTAAAGGGGACATTTCACAAGACTTTTTAAAAATGCCAAATAAATCTTTGGTGTCACTAGAGTACATTTGTGAAGTTCTAGCTTAAAATGCCATATAGATAATTTATTATAGCATGTTAAAATTGCCACTTTGTAGGTGTGAGCAAAAATGTGTCCTTTAAAATGCAAATGAGCAGATCTCCGACATCATTATCCCCTTCTGACATCACAAGTGGTGCCAAATTTCAATGACCTATTTTTCACATGCTTGCAGAGAATAAAGACACTGCAACACACAGACACAAACACATGCAAATAACAGAGAGAGATGGTGAGAACTTTGAGATGCTAGAATTTACCAAAAGCAACACCAAAGCAACACAGCACCAAAAGCAATAAACCTCTTTTTTGGCCTCTGCAGGGCATCTCTCTTTGACTCCCTATAGAAAATTTAGAGTTGTCAGATCCATAACACTGAAAATGATTTTGCTGTCAAAAACACTTCCTGTGAGCAGGTCTGAACAGAACAAACCCCATCAAACTGCCTCCATTCACAGTGCATAATAAACTCTGTTTGTGTTTGTGCTTTTGTCTCGACATAAAGGCTGGTCCACATTAATCCTTGTGTCTAGTCCAGATAGGGCGAAAAGAGCCATCTGTAAATAAACAGTATGTTTTTCTCATTGTTTAAAAGAGGTGAAAAAGATACCACAAAAATCTCACAAAATGGGAATCTGTGGTCTCAATAATAAGCTCGTAAAGACCTCACCGAAGAAATATAAAGGACATTACGTTCTAGATTTCTTTTCATCTACAAATAAAAAAATACAGCTTTATTCTATTTTATTAATAAATACATTTGGAAGTTTCATAGGACCAGTCACATAAGATTGCTGGTGTAATCCACTTCCATTTTATTGTTTTTGTCGAGTGAGGCTAGCCTGTGCTATTTAACCACTAATGCAAAGTACTGTTTTATGTGCTCTGAATATTAGCATCATAAACCTGCGAGGTTCCTATTAAGGGAATTACCACTGGACCTGGTGGCGTGGAACTGCAAAATTTGTGTTACATTGAGTTCATTAATACAAATTTGTGCCAATTTCACAGATGCTGAGCTGTGATATGCAGGTCGGGGAAATATCTGAGCCGGCAAAACTGCATCACAAGGTGACCCTTCAAGTTCTGGTCTCATCTGTAGCATGAATACTGCATATGGAAACCCATCTGCATGCATGTTGTCTCAAACACTCATAAGGGCGCTAAGACTGTGTGATATGATGGAATCATGATTTCCACACCTTAATTAACTTTAAATTCAAGGACCTTTCAAGGACTTTCCAGGTCCAATACCCTTAAATTCAAGGACTACATTTGGGTACACATTTCAAGTGAGAGCAAGGTTACATTGTGTTACTTTTAAAGATACATTGTTACAGTTCCCTTTTGAGGGAACTCGCGCTGCGTCACCGCGGTGACACTTTGGGGACGCCTCCAAGGGTAAGTGCGTCTGAATGTGTATATCAAATTCACCCAATGGTGAGGCTTAATGACAAAGACAGAGTGACGCGGGAGCCAGGAAGTATATCGCTATCTGAAAAACTGCCGAAGACGGTGTTACAGGGACGCAGGAAGTATGGCAAGGAAGACGCAGCGTCTCGTTCCCTTCTCAGGGAACAACAGTTACATACGTAACCCAAGACGTTTCATTTGTCAAACACAACTTTGCAAAAAAGCATTTTGGTATAAATCAACATTCGCATACAGAAGATATAAGCATTTAAAGCAAACAGTTTAGCACGTGTGCTTAAAAAGTCTAGAATTATTATGATATTATCCTACACTACACAGAGAATAATATGGATTTTTATCCATAAAACTTCTTGCATAAAATAGATTCAAGCACTTTTAATGACATGTATCTATGTATGTATATTTTCAAAAACTTCCCAGGATTTTTTGAATTTTTTGGGGGGGATTTCAAGGATCCATGGGAACCCTATTTATTTCTTATTCATACCACAAATAAGTCTCTGGCTTATGCAAACCTAGTCACATACATGCAATTATTCTGATCTCAGCTCTTACCGGAAAGCATATAAATATCAAACTCAAACTTGTCAGTAAAGACGAACACAGTCCCCGTCTGCCCATCTAAGAAGGCATTATAAGTGGACAAATGTCCTCCATTCTCCAAAGTCTCTGTTTTCTCTCCGTCCCTTCCTTTTCAAGGGCAGACAACCGTGTGTCATATTTTACCCTGATCTTATTTTGATGGCCTGTCTCTTTTCTCCTTCAGACAACACGCACACACTCGCACCGTGAGAGATATCTCTCCAGCCTTACTCGTTCTCCTCACAGGGCCGCTCTTCATCTCTCGCCGTCTAATCTAACACAGATCAGTGGCTTAAACGCATTAGTGTACAAGGTGAGGTAAATCTCATCCGCTCATAACGCTGAAAAATGACAAAGCGGGATTAGCAGCCACCACAATCACAGCATTAAACACACATGCATATTAACACCAGCACACAGTCAATAAAGCACTCTTAATCTCTGAGAGAGAGAGAGAGAGAGAGAGAGAATCCTTGAGAGATGCGCAAGACCTCACATCTATCAAACTTTCACTGTGTGCACTGGACTGCTCGTATAGCAGAAGAGGTGGGGTGGCAGTCAACTCCAGGAAATAAGAAAATGATTAAGAGTGATTTAACGTCACACCGAATGTGGAGAAAATGTGAATCTGTCCGACAGAGAATGATGTTATTACACCTCCTTCCTCGCACCTCTCTGGTTCTTTCTTAGTCTCTCTCTGCAGTTTCATCTTTAAGAGCGATGAAGCCTGTATATAAACTCAGCCATTGGAAACTAAGAGAAAAGCCACAGTGATGAACTAACATGAGGGATTCACATCAAATCAATCGAAGTTGCATCAGGGCGAATACTGCACTCGTAATGAAATATGTCCACATTAACCATTCAAGCAAAATTAGATGGGGGACACTGGGATATCCTGGGGTACATCTGGATGTTGAAGCAATGCAGGCAAACAGTCAACGTCTGGTTCTAGAAAAGAACAACCTACAGCAAAAATCAATTGGTGTTTGATATAACATGTCTGGCGTTACAGAAACAGCTTGTCCAAAAATGATCTTTGTGTTATTATCTGCTCACCCTCAAGTCTCTTTGAAACCATTTGATTTTTTTTCAATGTTTATTATGTTTTGATCTATTCCTTATGCTGCGTTTACACCAGCCGTGGTAGAGGCGTGAAGTGCGAGTGATTTCAATGTTAAGTCAATGTGAAGATGTGTTGAAGCGTGTCTGGAGGTCTCGCGGCGCGAATGGGGCGTTTGGTGTGGCACGAAAGCCGCCTTTCCGCCTCAATCACACGTCTAGTTTGCGCAAATTGAGCGTCCGGCGCGGTACATGTAGTACGCGCGAATGGGGTTTTTGTGCATTTTGCGTTTGACGCAAATTTGCGGCTGACCCCCGAGTTGAAATTTTTTTAACTTTGGCGGAATTTCGCGCCACATTAACCAATCAGGAGCCTGCTTGCTGCTGTGGCGGCAGCCCTGCTCGGAGTCACTCATTCAACCTGAAGGAAGACTTGATATTGTCCGTAAGCAGTCACCCGAAGCTATACGACACAAGTTCTTATTTCTATTGTAGAGCTTTCCACCAGGTGTATTTTTACTGTGTATTATAAGTGTTGTTATTTTATGTTCTTGTGTATTTTAAGAAATAGGTATTTTTACTTTTCTATTTTAAATGCAGGAACATTTATGTTATGTTTAATATATTTTATAACAGGTTACAGATATGTTGATTATTATGTACCTGTATATGCATAATTAGTGAGTGCGCAGGCGCCACCGTTGGTTTCAGTTTCGATTTGCTTTTAGTCAGGACTGGTACGCTTGCCGGTGAGTCTCTGTAAATTGTCATTATTTATAATTAAGGTTAAGAATTAATATCTAATGCTTGTGTTAGTGCATTAGTTTATTGTGGTGTTTTGTGTTTTGTTTTAGGTTTACAACCTAGCAACTAGCAAATAGCACCTTGTGATTAAGCAACAAATGTCACATGCGTGTATGTCAAATAAAAATGGCTTGAGTTGTATCCGCCGTGCTTGTCCTGAAACCCTTCCAGTGGGAAGTTTATCAAACTATAGTCGGTAGTTTAATAAAAAACTGGACAGTTGTAAACCACCGTCGGAGCCGTGCTGGAGAATTCACGGACACCGAGCGGGAAAAGGCCATCATTGACGTCCGACGCGGGAACGGAGACCCGTGTTCTGAGGTAAAAGCGGTCATTAACAAAACCACTGCAACGGAGGAGCCGATGCCAAGAGCTAACGGGGCCGTTAAAGGGGTAAATAACTTCTACAACCGTGAGTAAGACTGTGTGCATAATAATAATAATAACCGCGGGAATAACAGCGCGGATATCAGCCGTAACAGCGGAGTCGAATCTTTTGTAGCGATGCTTTCTGAACGAGTCTTTTGAGTCGATTCCTCTAAACGATTCATTTGAACGATTCATTTGAACGATTAATTTGAACGATTCATTTGCTAAAAAGTGATTTTTAGTGTTTCTGATCACCGGGAAAAGAGGCAAACATGGCAGATGACAAACCATATTTGGAGATTTTAAAGGAGAAACGCTCAAATGCACAACGTGTCTTTACAACAAGAATAAACCGCCTAGAAGTTAGTGCTGGACATTTACGTGAAATTGAGTTGTCAAGTGAGGTAGCAAAATTGAAGGATGATTATGACAAACTCCTTCATGTCAGTAATGAGTATATTGATGCCCAAAGCCAAATAGACGCCAAAGGTGACAATAAGGAGTTGCAGGATGCACTGGAGAGAAGAGACGCCTGTGAGCAAAAATTCCTTAAAATGGAGAGCAAGATTATGGAAATGCTGTGGTCTAAGTATGCAGAGCCAGACATAGACGCTCTTGTAACACAGTTTAAATCTGCTTTTAATCGAGCTGAGGCGCTTGGCACAAGTAAAGTGCCATGGATGCAGCAAAGAGTCGAAAGTGGTAAGCTGGATAGGAAACTCCATGAACTCAGGGAGGCTGTGTACACTTGGAGAGATTATCGGCCACATGGAAGAGACAAATGGATGCTCTTTTTATCATTGAGAGTGGATAAAGAGCAGCTGATGGATGGGTGGGCATACAGACATGAGGATGAGGTTATGAAGAGGGACATTACAGAACTAAAAGGCGGTGGTGACGGTGGCAGCAGTGAGGAGGCAGAGGATGAAAATGAGGAAGGCAATGACACGGTAGATGGGCATGTCATAACAGATATCAACAGCCTTACAATTGCATATAGCATCACCGTTACCCAACCAGTAACCTTTGCTATTGCTACTCCACCGGTTAACTGTCAGCCTGCTGTTTTGAGTCTGCCCGCTGAAGCGCAGGGAACTGTATATGTTACAAGCCCTCCTTCATTCATGTCCACGGACAGAGCAACCATCTCTACCTGTGCTGCCCAAGGTTATACAGTCACTAGTCAATCTGAGAGCAGGTATGACACAGCTACCACACACAAAGCCCCCCAGCCCATTCTGCAGTCAAGGAGGTCTGATAGTGGACTTGGTGTTAGTTTCGCCCTACCTCCAACTCTTGCCAGCACGCCACAATTGTTAAACGATCGTGCTACTCTGCCTGTCGATCTTAGCATGGGGCAAAGCAGGAACATACCATACAGCAGCTCTGGTTCGTACGCTGGTGGGGATAACAGCTCTCAGTGGGCCCGACCGAGAATAAAGCTCACACCCATAAGCTTACCTAAATTCTCTGGGGACAGGAGATGTTATTGGCGTTGGAAGGCTGAATGGGAAAGTATCCAGGTGCAAGCAGAACCTACAGGGTCAAGGGAATGCAAGAAACTTCACTTACTGGATAGTCAGTGAAAAGAGAACTCAGGCTGTTGCGCTGCAGAGATGCGAACGATATCTTCAGGGAATTGGAGAACCTTTATGGTGACAAAGCACAAACGGCCGAAGAGATCGTGTTGGAACTTCAATCACGACCTGCTGTAAAGAACCATCAACCACGAGAAACATTAGAGTTGATCCTAGCAGTGGAGAGGGCAGTATTGGATCTCTCAGACCTGGGGTGTGAAGACGCTGTACGGAATCAACTGGTGATTCGGTCTTTGGAGAGCAAACTCCCCGATGTTATGAAAAGAGAGTGGCTCATGTGTGTGGGAAATCCTGTGAACGATGTCCATCCTGGAAACCGTTTTGACAAGCTCTTAATGTTCCTGGAAGACCAAAAATCATTGCTCGTGAGGTTGGAGCAGTTGCTGCCCAGCAAACCGTGGCCTGCTAATGCTCCTGAGAGATCAAGCCACCGAGAGAAACCAGGTGACAGATGGAGAGAGAAGAAGTCGTTCACTAAGACTACAGCAAGTGAAGTCAAGAGAGACTCCAAGCAGTTACCCTGTGTCGTGTGTAGTGATGGAGATCACGGTGGTAAACTGTTTCGTTGTAAAACTTTCAGAAAAGCCAATCTGTCAGAGAAGAAAGCTCAAGTGAAAAAGGTAAAAGCATGTACAAAGTGCTTGGATGTTCACGGAGTCGAGAGTGACTGCACTCCAAAGTTTCTCTGTCGAAAGGAAGAGTGTAAGAAAGGTGACACTGTAGCGGACCACCACTATTTCCTTTGCCCTAAGGCAATGACAAAGAAGGACACTGCTAGAAGGGAAAATAAAGCAGAGGAAAAGAGAGGAGCACAAGGTCCAACAGAGGAGCAAGAAGCTGTGTTCGCAGAGTTAGGATTGACTCCCCACCAGTTGGAGGCTGTCCGCAGAGCCTGTACTAACAAGACAACGTCGACAGTGTGTCCTGGTAACAGTCTGATAGAACAGAGTGGCTTGAAAGAACATCCAGTCCTTATGATGCTCGTAACCGTCACAACAAAAAGAGGAGACAGCCTTGGAGCTTTGGTCGATCTCGCTTCTGACACGAATTACATTACACACCAAGCTGCGGAAAGGCTCGGACTGGACGGTGAACCAGTTTCCCTTGTCGTGTATGGTGTCGGAACGATGAAGGTGAAAGTTGATACAAAGAGGTATCTTGTGAAAATAAAAGTGTGGACCTCCAGAGGAACCCTGAAACTTCACGAGATGATTTGCTATGGGATGGAAGACATCGCCAAAGTGGATCGAGTAGTGAAATCAGAGCGGCTAGAGCAGTTCTTCCCTGAAGTGGAGCCGGGAGAACTGGCCCGCCCAAAAAAGGTTGATCTATTAATCAGTACTCGTGAAGGTCGATTAGCTCCGCAAAGACTGCAAAGGGTCGGCGATCTAGTACTGTGGGATGGTCCTCTGGGCAAGATTGTGAGTGGTGTACATCCAGACCTCTTCGAAAACGTGGAGGTGGCTGCATGGCGATCGAAGACACACTTTGCTCATTCAATGAGGACGGTAGCTGTCAAAGTTGAGGAACAATTTGTGGGAAAGCCAGGAGGTTATTTGGAGAAAGAACACAGAGTGGAAGGTAGAACGACAGCAGCGTGCAGTAAAGAGGTCCTTGAATGGCTAAAGTGGGACAGCATTGGCGCTGCCTGTAATCCTATCTGTGGAGGATGTCGCTGTGGAAAGTGCTCGCCGGGTGGAAAGGAGATGTCCCTGGCTGATGAGAAAGAGCTGGAGATAATAAAGGCAGGTTTAACCTACAGAGAGAGAGATGCTCACAGCGACCAGCCCCACTGGGATGCGAAGTATCCTTGGAAGGAAAACCCAGTCTCTCTTCCTGACAACCGAAAAGCTGTGGAAGCAACATTCCTGAGGACTGAGAAGCGGCTCATGAAAGACCCTCTGTGGAAAGAAGCTTACATGAGGCAAGTCCATGAGATGGTGGAGAGGGGAGCTGCTGTTAAACTCACCAAGGATGTTATGGACAGCTGGAAAGGTGCTGTGTGGTGGGTGAGTCACCTAACTGCCCCAAATCCTCATTCAGTGACTACACCAGTACGTCTCGTCTGGAATAGTAGCCAGGAGTTTGGAGGGGTTAGTATGAATAGCATTCTGCTCAAAGGTCCAGACGTCTTAAATCCCATTGGAGCGGTGCTTCTCAGGTTTCGGGAGGGAGAACATGCGGCCATCGGAGACATCACCAAGATGTATAATTCGGTCTGGTTGGAGGAACAGGAAGTCCATGTGCATCGATTCTTATGGAGAGACTCACCAGAGGATGAGATTGAGGATTATGCTGTCGTGCGGGTGAACATGGGGGATAAACCTGCTGGGTGTATCACGCAGGTTGCCATGCGGGAGACCGCGAAGTTACCCCAGTTCTCTGAGATGAAGGAGGAAAGAAGGGTTATCGAGGAAGACTCCTACGTTGATGATCTTCTCACATCCCACAATGACCCCCACCGTCTAGACAAGATTCAAGAGGGAGTGGAGAAGATATTGAAAGCGGGAGGTTTCTATCTCAAGCCTTGGATCCGGTCTGGTCAAAGTGGGAGGAGAGAAGGGATGGAGTCCAAGCCAGTGACTCTGACATTGCCCAACCAGTTAAGGGAGGAAGATAACAAAGCCCTGGGGGTTGGTTACCTTGTGCAAGAGGACAGACTTTTTGTGATGGTCTCTATCAATTTCTCCAGTAGGAAGAAGAAGATGAGAACTGAGATTGACCTCACAGAGGGAGAAGTAGAGGTAAAAACACCAAACCCACTTACTCGTCGTGTTTACTGAGCCAAATTGCTGGTCTGTATGACCCGATCGGTTTAGTAACTCCTGTGAAACAGAAAGGGGTAATCCTTGTGAGGAGAGCCTTCCAGGAAGCTGGCAAGCTTACTAAGGATACCTGGGATGAACCTTTATCTGATGAGCTCAGAGGGAAGGCAATTGAGCTGTTCAAAGAGTATGCTTGTCTGAGTAGCATTAAGTTCTACAGAAGCCTTACGCCTTTTGGTTGGAAGGGTAGACCCTGGGGAATCACGTTTTCTGATGGGAGCTGTGAGTCCTATGGTGCAGTACTGTACTTGCGATGGGAGACATCAGATGGTGTGGTCACTCGGCTGGTAGAGTCAAAGGCCAAGTTAACTCCTCTCAACCAGAAAGGTGATGCTGTCAAGGCCGAGGTATGTGGAGCTGTCTTTGCCACACGTCTGAAAGGATACGTGCTGAAGCATGGACGATTGGACGTGGAGAAGTGGTATCATTTCATTGACAGTAAGACGGTGCTTGGAGCCATTCAGAGGGAGAGCTACGGTTTCCAGACGTTCTTTGCGAACCGAATCGGGGAGATTCAGAAGGCTGGAGCTGTAACTGATTGGTGGTGGATACCAGGCGAAGTCAATGTCGCGGATCTAGTCACGAGAGGGTGCTCTCCTGAACTGCTGAGTGAAGATTCTGTGTGGCAAAAAGGTCCTGAGTTTCTGTCTAGTCCAGTTGAGGATTGGCCCATAAAGTCCGCCTCAGAAGTGGCAGCTGATGCTAGAGAGGTAGTGAGTAAACTCCAGAGAAAAGCCTTTTCAGCTGTCCTTACCAGAATTCAAGCCAAGAAATTGATGAATCCTGGTAGTCCTGGTGGTGAAGATCCAATAGTCACGGATGGAGTTAGCGGGGCTTCAGTGTCCGTTGAAAAGGGGATAATATCGACCTTGACTGAAATTAAGGAAGAGGAGACTCTGTGGGGAGCCGCGCTCATAGACCAAGTGGATCCAACAAGGTGCAGTTCTCTCTCTAAACTTTGTGGAATAGTTGGCTATGTTCGCAGAGCTGTAAAGAAGTGGTTGGCTCGTGTAGGCAGGACCTCCAAGCCAGCAAAGTGGGAGGCGGTGTTGACAGTAAAGGAACGCAAGGCTGCATTTCAAGACCTGTGCTTAGCCGCCCAGGATGGAGTTACATTTCCTGTGACGACGTTAAACAGGCTCGTTGTCAGCAGAGATGATGATTCGGGGCTCCTGAGGTGTCATGGTAGAGTCCAGGATTTGACCCAGGAAGAGATCGGTGTACCTTTAGTTCCTTACAAGGCGGGGATCAGCACTCTACTCACAAGAGAAGCCCATGAAGCTAACCATGAAGGGGTTGCTGGCACATACCTCCGGGTAAGATCTAAAGCATGGGTGGTGAGAGGTTCAAGGATTGCCAAGAGTGTCGTTGATTCTTGTATGCATTGTCGAAAGATCAAAGCAAGAATGTGTAAGCAGGTGATGGGTGAACTTCCCCTTGAGCCGACTAAACCAGCCGCACCGTTTGAGTTTACGACGTTAGACCTTTTCGGTCCCTATGTTGTTAAAGATAATGTAAGACGAAGAACGGGGATGAAAGTCTGGGGTGTGGTGTTCAGCTGTATGGCTTCAAGAGCAGTACATGCTGACATTGTAGAAGATCTGTCTATGGAAGGATTCCTGAAAACATACCAGCGCTTCACAGCTCTCAGGGGTCACCCAAAAAAGCTCTGGTCAGACCAAGGGACCAATTTTGTGGGTGCCAGACCAGTATTACAGGAGCTTTACGAGTTCCTAAGTAGCATTGACAAGGATCAGGTCCAGAAGAAAGCAGCAGTTAAAGGAACAGACTGGACGTGGGTATTTTGATCCGGCAGATTCTCCCCATCGAAATGGGGCAGCGGAAGCAGCAGTTCGTATACTCAAGAGGGCGTTGAGTAGTGTTGGCATGGGATGTAATCTGACAGCATTGGAGTTTCAGACCCTTCTGTATCTGGCTGCTAATCTGTCAAATGAGAGACCTATTGGTGCCAGAGCTCATGTACAAGATAAGACCGTGGAAGTAATCACTACCGCCTCACTTCTGCTTGGTCATGCAGGACCCAATGGGGACTCCCAAGGGTTTGAGTATCCAACTTGTGTGTCTGAGAACAATCCAGATTGAGGTAGATAAATTCTGGAAGCGGTGGAGCCAGCTGGCAGGTCCAAACCTCTACATCCGCCAGAAGTGGCACGCGCCTGCTAGAAATGTTGCGGTGGGTGATCTAGTATGGTTAGCTGATCAGAACACACTAAAGGGCCAATTCAGGCTGGGTTGAGTCATGGAGGTATGTCCTGATGCGAGAGGTGTAGTACGAGATGTGAGAGTGTCAACATGTCGAAGTTGTCCGTTTTCCAGCGGACAGTCCAAGAAGAACCGAAATGAGGATAACTATCCCTCCACCATCCTCCACAGGGATGTTAGGAGGTTGGTGGTTCTGCTTCCAGTTGAAGAACAGTAAAGGATCCCCACCATGGTGTGTTTCGGTAAAGGATCCCCACCATGGTGTGTTTCGGTAAAGGATCAAGACTTTCCCTACTGCTATCCTCCCTGAGGCTGGTAGTGTGTTTCGGTAAAGGATCAAGACTTTCCCCACTGCTATCCTCCCTGAGGCTGGTAGTGTGTTTCGGTAAAGGAGGTCAATATGTGTTGTCTTGGACATTACAACTACCTCAACATGTTCATGTCTAAGAATATAATGTTATTTGCATGTTCATGAAAAAAAAATTCATATCTAAAAGTGAATTGTTTAGTTATGGTGGCCTACTTGGATTTAGAATCAGTAGACCAAGTGGGAGGTGTAGAGCTTTCCACCAGGTGTATTTTTACTGTGTATTATAAGTGTTGTTATTTTATGTTCTTGTGTATTTTAAGAAATAGGTATTTTTACTTTTCTATTTTAAATGCAGGAACATTTATGTTATGTTTAATATATTTTATAACAGGTTACAGATATGTTGATTATTATGTACCTGTATATGCATAATTAGTGAGTGCGCAGGCGCCACCGTTGGTTTCAGTTTCGATTTGCTTTTAGTCAGGACTGGTACGCTTGCCGGTGAGTCTCTGTAAATTGTCATTATTTATAATTAAGGTTAAGAATTAATATCTAATGCTTGTGTTAGTGCATTAGTTTATTGTGGTGTTTTGTTTTGTGTTTTGTTTTAGGTTTACAACCTAGCAACTAGCAAATAGCACCTTGTGATTAAGCAACAAATGTCACATGCGTGTATGTCAAATAAAAATGGCTTGAGTTGTATCCGCCGTGCTTGTCCTGAAACCCTTCCAGTGGGAAGTTCATCAAACTATAGTCGGTAGTTTAATAAAAACTGGACATCTATAGAGATAGGAATAAAAAGGACCTCGCTTGGAAGAGTGTCAGTGAGGACATCGGGCAACCTGGTAAGTTGTAATACACATTTCACTTTTGAGTCATGTGACGTTTCTCGACCCGCGCCGTTTTTTTCCCCCTATAGTAAGCTTACCAAATACAAACCGGTAACTCTCTCGATAAATACACAATCAACATCAGTCATCTTGCAAACAGACAACCGCATAGCACTTGCCCCTCCCACATAAGCGGATTTTGCCTCTGACGCGCGTCAAATGCTTGCTCATTCTGCGCATCTACTTCTCTCATTCAACCTGTTCAAGCGGCAAACGAGGCGCGGTAGACGCGATTTTGACGCCTGAAACGCGTCTGGTGTAAACGCAGCATTACACGTGATAACATAAGCCCTACTTACTTTCGATTAGTACCTCTCCCTTACGTAAATGAATCATGGATTGTTTTGTAGTAAGCATACATGTACGTTTTTTTGTTTTAACTGTAGTAAAACAATGCTTAATTTTAGTGGGGTAAAAAAATATTTCCCATGAAATCCGAAATAATTCCACAAAATGTGCACAGGCATACGCGTACACATATATAAAGCTAAATATCTCACCTTGGCAATTTCCTCCATTACTGGCATCTCCATAGTAACCGGGCAGACAGGTCTGGCATTGCGGCCCAGTTGTGAAATTCTTGCACTGGTCACACACGCTGCCATTAACACACGTACTGTGCCCATTACACTGACATGCTGAATTATTCACAGAGAAAAGAACATGTAATGTGTTTAGGACCACATGCGGCATTATTTATACACTTAGGGCAACTTTAACATGCATGCCGAATAATGTGGATCAGTGCACATGTGCATTTTTAAACTCACCTGGGCAGGTTATGTATGACCAGTCATAGCCCTTTTCTCTCAAACACATACTGGTGTCCAGTATTATCTCTTGACTCTGGCTGCTCAGGCTTCTCATCGGTCCACGGTACGATCCCTCGATACACTGACCCCGACCCGTGTCCGTGGGGTCTCCACACCATCCACACTCAGGCTGTTCCAAGCACTGAGCACATGTGCGGTGACCTGAACAGTGTTGAGCTACAAACAGAGAAGACATTGTATAATTTACAAACACTTGGGGTCTCATTTATAAAGCGTGCTGGAAATGTGCGTACGCCAGTTCCCACCCAAAAGGTTGTGATTTATAAAAAAAAACTAGCTTAATGGGAGAATGGCCTTGCAGGGTGGGATCTGTGGATGATGTGATTTATAAAGGGAACATTGCTTTGTTTTATAAGTCTTAATATTTTTTGGCGTATGCCATTTTTGGCTTTTGTGCATACGTAAGGATCCTATGTATAGTTTTATAAATGAGACCCCAGGTCTGCCATTGGTAAGACAAACAAAGTGATTTAAACAGAGCATTATATTTACAGTTTATCCAAAGAGGTTTACAACAGTGAGGAAAACAATAAAGCAAGCAAATCCAAAGTAATTAGATAGTTTAGGTTAGTTTATAACTATACCATTCTACAAATTATAATAAAAATCACTCACTTTACTTACATGCATTTTATTTACAACCTTAAACGATGTTCAAACAAATTACGCCTATACATATAGGTGGTCATAAATCAACTTGCATGGGATGTATCATAATGGTCTGTCTTTTACTCAACAACTGTCTAAGATTGTGGATGAACATTGATGTGTGGATGATATATATAACATGTAATCTGATGTTTCTCTAGTTAAGCAAACATTTATGTAGTTGGCACTTGGCACAACAAGAGAAGACCACCACAGACGTTCACTGGCAGGTAAACAAGTTGAGAAAAAAGAGGGAGACGGAGAGAGAGAGAGAGAGAGAGAGAGAGAGATCAGAGTCATGTTGTTTCCTTCCGAATGTCATCACGAAGAATTATTAGTGTCACGTTTTGTCTAAATCTCTCGGGACAAACAAAGCATTTTTAAATCAGACTGCAAATGACATTTTCACAGTCTGTTAAACTCGCAATGCTATCATGTCTATACGTGAGACTTTCACAAGGAACGCAACCTCCCCGAAGTTGCCACCTCCTCCGTTTTGTCTTTGCAACTTATTGTATTTTACTCCCATTCAAAGTCACTCTACATCAATTTTGTTACAAGGGCTAAGACGTGCTCCCCAAGCAGCCGACGCTGCCTGTGTGTTGTTGGTTGACCTTTTCATTTCAAAATAAATTGAGTTTTGTGCTATTACATTTAGACGGCAGACGGATATGTATTCAAACAATGTACCTGACATTCAGAGCCCTGGACAGGCAAGGGACACACTGGAAAGGATCATTTGATTTACATTTTTGCTGCCACTGGGGGTTTACCACTTTGTTGTAAAGTAATATAATGCTACCCAAAGTTCTCTAAACCCCTCAGTAATGATGTCCCTCCCTTTAAGAAGTTTGTTCATGTGGGATGAAAAACGTATGCAGCCGAGACCAGATCCCATCTAATGGGTCCTCAGACAGTATTGAGGTCAAAAAGTATCTCGGGGTTAATAGCAAGGGCAGATTCAAAAAGGAATGAAGAGTGTCATTAAAAACAGGACAGAGAATCTCTGAGGGAATGATATCACAGTCAGTATGATACTCAGAAGCTAGAATAAGAACGATTAAGTTTTTAAGGGGACATTTCACAATACTTTTTTAAGATGTCAAATAAATCTTTGGTGTCTCCAGAGTACATATGTGAGTACTTCTGACATCAGAGTACTTCTGACATCACAAGGAGAGCCAAATTTCAATGAGCTACTTTTTCACAAGCTTGTGAAAAATGGTTTACCAAAACTATGTTACTGGGTTGATCTTACTCACATTTTCTAGGTTGATAAAAGCACTGGGGACCCGATTATAGCACTTAAACATGGAAAAAGTTAAATTTTCATGGTACGTCACTTTCATGGAATTCACTTTCGTATCCTTCGTGGCAACTTTGAGTAATGCTGCACTGCGGGATTTGCTGTAATATGATTCCATATTGTTTACATGCAAGGCAATTCCATACATTGCGCTTTACACGCAACACCGTTCTTATGAGCGCTGCGTTGTTTACACGGAGACGCGAGCTCGCGCACATGGACGCCATATGCGATGTGCTTTTAAAGTTCATACGCTTACAGAAACGCGTTTAAAACAGAAGCTAGACGATAAGGGGATGGGTATCTGAAAACAGCTTTTTATATAACTAATCGCTGCAGATGTATATCTGAGATGTTCTGAATTTAGTTTAGGTAGATGATAGTTTATAATGTAGTATGAGTGATATTTACCCATCAGTTATGTATGTAAGGGTATTTCTGTGGACAATTTATGCTAACAGCTGTTCATAACTCTCTTACAGGTCTGCATCTCTCTCATCAGTACAAAACTATGAAGTGGAAAACACTTTTTGGACATAAAGTTATATGGTATCATGAGCTACATGAAGTTTAAAGCTATGTTGTTTATCAGTTTCTTATACAAGTTAAGTTTTTAAATAGAGTTTGTTTCCAAATAAACTGAAAATGTCCTACTGACCTTCATTTCTATTTTGATTATATTGTTAACTTAAGTTAATAAACCTCAAACAAACATGTATACATTTGTCCTCACATTCTTTACTGTAGTTCGCTCTCAGATTCCTGCCTCATTATGCAACTCATTATGCGAGCCTTTTTTAGCAGCCATATCACCCTGTAGCCCAAGACAGCTTGCCCACTGAAGCTAAGCAGGGCTGAGCCTGGTCAGTACTTGGATGGGAGACCACCTGGGAAAACCAGGTTGCTGCTGGTAGAGGTGTTAGTGAGACCAGCAGGGGGTGCTCACCCTGTGGTCTGTGTGGGTCCTAATGCCCCAGTATAGTGACGGGGACACTATACTGTCAAAAAAAGCACCGTCCTTCGGATGAGACGTTAAACCGAGGTCCTGACTCTCTGTGGTCATTAAAAATCCCAGGATGTCCTTCGAAAAAGAGTATGGGTGTGCCCTGGCATCCTGGCCAAACTTGCCCATTGGCCTACTAATCATCCCCTCATACTAATTGGCTATATCACTCTGTCTCCTCTCCACTAATAAGCTGGTGTGTGGTGGCCGTTCTGGCGCAATATGGCTGCCGTCGCATCCAGGTGGATGCTGCACATTGGTGGTGGTTGAGGAGATTCCCCCATTCATATGTAAAGCGCTTTGAGCACTGGAAAAGCGCTATATAAATGTAACGAATTACAATTTTTTTTATTATAATTTTTGTTTGCTAGCTGTCAATCAATCCTTCTCGCATACGGCCCCTCTAAACTAAAAGTGTCTTACAATTTCTAAATCAATATATTGTTTTATGTGAATAAGTAGGCAGGATAATTTTCACATCATTTTAAAGAAAAAACTCTAGACTACTAGTTTCTGTTTAGAAAAGTCTTGTTAAAACATGTTTAGTATGGGTTTTGTGGACTTATATCAGTGACTTAAAAATTTAGCTTTTTCAAAAACCATGCATAAACATTATTCTCTCAATAATACAAACATGAACATACCTGTTGCTAATATAATATTGTAGCCCAGTTTGTGCTGAACGCAGTGTTATGACACACTTGCCATTATTATGTTTTAAAGCAAACGGAAAAAAGACCAAATGTAAGAGCATGTCAGAACCTCTGACAGTGTCCTAAAATGGTCCGACCCCAGAGGGTTAACTTAAAAAGATTTTTATTGACAGAAATATTAGTGATAGAACAGAAAGTTGGCAGTACTTTCGCTAACAATTGTGTTTTCTGATAATCTTATGGCGCACATACACATCTTATTATGAGTTTATCTCTAAAACTATACCACATAACAAAAAATTAAATCTGACCTATTCTGTAAAATGTTCTGCACATGTTCTTTTATGTTTCTGATCCAGATTTCCATAACAGATGTGCTAGGTGAACTCTCCACCCAAAAGCACTGCTCTCCTGCTGCATTATTCACAGCCAGTACAATGATTCATTTCAATGCGTTGTTCATTTGGTTCATCACAGAGGTGTTTCATTATTACAAACACGCTTTTCATTTCACCTCGTCTCTCTTTTCATTTTTGTGTTTTGGCAAAATGACTAAAGGATTATCTTTTTGCTAAAGACACCTACACACTCATCACATATGCAAATCTATACAAAACATTTTCAAAACAATCCTAAAGAGTGTCACTTTGCTACTTTTAATAACCGCACGGTTGAGTCTTTACACAGATTCAGCACAAAGTTTTACAAACAGGCATTATACTGTAATTTCAAAATGAAATTTTAAAATAAGTCTCAATCCTAATTAAAAAAGTTGCTAGTGGCACTAGTTCAGATATTATACTTTCTGAAAGCCAGTTTTACGAAGACATTATGTCAAGTCTCCAGAGGCGATGTGTGTTTTTCATAACTTACAGACAGGCTCATTATTAGCACTGCAGATTATCCCTAAAATATCAATGTGAATCTATTGTTTCTTTCTGAAACGTTTATTACTAGTACCAGATTTACAAATTTAAATTTATATTAAAATCTCTCCTTGCCATGTTTGACCTAAAACGAACAAAGATAAATCTTTGCTGAGATTAAAATGACAACATATTTGTCACCTTGCACACAGAGTGCAGCTAGTATTAGCGGTTTGAATGGTTTGAAATGAAAAAGAAAAGATAATCTAAGATTTTTAAGAGAAATACTGGTATGTTTTGCAATTGCAGGCTTATATGTGGGCTTTTTTTTTAGGATTATTAGTGTTTAAAGTGATAGTTCACCCAAAAATAAAAATTCTGTCATCATTTACTCACCATCATTTTGATCTTAACCTGTATGAGTTTCTTTATACTATTGAATACAAAAGAAGATATTTCGATAAATGATGGTAAGCACTGACTTCCATAGTAGGATAAAGAAATACAATGGAAGTCAACTGTGTGGTTTCCATCATAAAATATCTTCTGGGTCATTCTACGGAAATGTCAATTTTTCTGTCCCTAGCCTTTACAGAAATATTACACTTGAAAAACACTTTAGGGTTACAATTTTTTTTAAAAAACAATTTTTTTTTTGAAAAATTGAGCCATCAATGTACCAAATATTTGACTTTTATTAATTAACTAGAAAATGCACTTCCAGAGGAACCGCAAAAGTGTGCTTGCTCTGGTGCGTTCACTAATGTGATTTGTGAAATGTAAAATTTTAGAATGTTTTTTATCTTGTGCATCCTCGCATTGGAGTCCCAAGTTCATGTACAAAGTTTGGTTTCAATACGTGAAAGCGTTCCTGAGATATAAACTACCTCCTGTTTGGCGGCGTAAAATTTGAGAAAAAAATTTGTTCTTTTGATGTTGTGCATCCTCACATTGGAGACCCAAATTCATGTACAAAGTTTGGTTTCAATATGTGAAAGCGTTCCTGAGATATAAACTACTTCCTGTTTGGTGGCGTAAAATTTGAGAAAAAAAAATGTTATTTTGATGTTGTGCATCCTCACATTGGAGACCCAAATTCATGTACAAAGTTTGGTTTCAATACGTGAAAGCGTTCCTGAGAAATAAAGTACTTCCTGTTTGGCGGCGTAAAATTTTAGAAAAAAATTTGTTCTTTTGATGTTGTGCATCCTCACATTGGAGACCCAAATTCATGTACAAAGTTTGGTTTCAATACGTGAAAGCGTTCCTGAGATATAAACTACTTCCTGTTTGAATTCCAAGCACCACAGAAGTGCTCGTCCCCACAGTCATGTACAGGGGGAAAATGCTTTATTTTGAGATCAAAAACAGTGTTATCTTCCATTTAAATATACAAATGTGTCCATAACTATCAAATATATGATGTAAACTACATTTAAAACAAAATGCTAAATAAATATTATAAAATATATAATGAATGTAGTGGTCCCCTGGAGTTGTGTCACTGGTGTTACCGTTTAACAAAAAACTCTTATTTTTAAATAAAAAACCACACTGATGACATCACTTGACTATCTTCTTTCAATTTCCTGAAGATCTATGAAGAGAAGCCCATGATAAGTCCACTGTCTCTTTTCAGTTATCAGAAATCTTTTCATTTATCTCATGATTTCATATGAAGCCTTTAGTTTAAAGGTATAGCGGAAGATTTTCCCGAATTATTTAAAAGAACCGCCCCTCCGTATTTTTAAAAAAATGCACACGAAACTCTCTACGCTCTGTTTACAAGTTGCTGTCGGCATGTTTACCGTGTCTGTGCGGTTCGTGACTCGTGCCAGGGCTAGCATCGCTAGAGCCCTGCAAGCCCGTCGGGGCCCGATGGGGCCCGACAGGTTAAGCCCATTTGGGCCGGGCTCGGGCCGTTTTTTTTTTTTTACAGACCGGGCTCGGGTCGGGCTCGGGCTTATTTTAACGTCTCTCCTCATTGTGTGTGTGTTTGCGTGTGTAGCAGAGACAGTGCGCATCTGTGGCTTACATTAATGGGTTTATCCTTTAAACGTTACTTTTGCTACGTTTACTCCTTTCATTTACACACCACCGTTTTCGACCCTCATAAACGGATTCGTTCGCAAAAGCTGCAGACCCTGTTTTAGTTTGAGAACTCAAGACGTTGCGCTGCAGTGTAAATGAACGTAGATGGAGTCTTATGTAAACGAAAAGCTCATGTTAATGTGACAGGTGCTGTCAGTGACAGCGCATCATTTTCAAAGTAAAAATTATTTTTATTCAGGTAAATGGAGGTTTGCAACGGAGGTTTTGCAAAAAATAGTAAACATCTATACCAACCAGCTATTATAAACGCTATATCAGATTGTTTTATGTATCCTTATAGATAATGTCTGTTTTATATTTATGTTTGAGTATTGTTAGGTTTGAATATTGTTGTAATGTTGTTGTTGTTTTGTTTAAATTTAGTTAGCTTATTACGAAAGATAGACCGTAATTTTAAACGCCAAACGCTTTGTAAAGATTAATTTGAAGGGAGAATTGTAATGGGTCAGACATTATTTTCGAGTTTAATTTAAGTTTTTCTTGCTACTTTAAAATGAATTTCGTTTCATATAATTTGTCTCTTAATTTTAATCGATGTTTTGTTGATAAGTTTTGTGAATATAAATGAATAAAAACAAAAAAACCAACGTCATATTAATATTTAATGCTCGTTTAGCCGATTGCGCTTTTTGCTATAGCGGAGGACGTGCACGGACCTTGCACACACTTAAAAATTAACGCCATACTAATTTTTATTTATTAATTGCACACTAAACAGCGACAGGTAGGGAAGATAAGTTATTCAGTGTTTTTCTGAAGAATACAGTCAGTTCGTACAAAAATGTTCAAATGGACTATAAGATCATAAGTATAAACTGAACAATGAACTATTAACTCCCTACATTAAAGCAATAAGCATTTCTGTAGGCTAAAGCTATACTTCACCTCTTATTACGCATCCGAGAGAGAGAGAGTGCGCATCAAAGAGCGCGCGCGTCAGATAGAGCTTAAAAGTGATTGGTCTCGGGTCAGGTCGGGTTCGGGCTGAAAAAATTGCATGCATTGTCGGGCTGGGGTCGGGTAGGGCTTGAACACTTCGGGCCAGGGCCGGGTTAGGGCTGGAGTTTTTGGCCCGTGCAGGGCTCTAAGCATCGCTAATCATAACTTACATCAACTTTACTAGCAGTGATTTTAAATGGATTTCTCCAAATAGCATGACAAAATGTACCTTTCCTGTAGAAACTTCGCGTGGGAAGCCCAACCTGTCCTTTTAGCTCACGCCAGCAGCCAGCGTGTGAAATAGTCTCCCATAAACAGTCTGGTCTTGTTTCTTTCTTTATAGTCCTTTCTCTTCTTGTCATACAATTCGTAGACACTTTTCCTCTTGCGACCCTCAGACATTTTGAAAAAAAAACACAGCGAGAACGCGAGCTTCAATGAATGGTTGAAACCGTAGCACAACACACATACACGTGAAAGTGCGCATGTGCAGAAAGCGAACCAAGAGGCGAGCACGTACGACGGTTATACGTCAACATATAATCAGAATGATTGACATCTGGGATGACCAATAACAGAGGTGATCCACCCGGAAAACGAAAATCTTCCGCTATACCTTTAAGTCACTGGTATGACCTCCTTTAGGGTTTGGGAATTGCAAAAAACTAGAATACAAATGGATTCAACTACTTAATTTAGTGAATATACAATGATTGACAACATGTGGTTTGATACTTTGCAATACTTTGCAGCAGCAATTTTGTAAAATGCAGTTTTCATGAAAATTGTCACTGGTGTTACTGTCACTGGTGTTACCTTCCTTATGGATAACACCAGTAAAGATCAGTAACATCAGTGACTGGTGATTTGTTGTGTCACTGGTGTTACTGTGTTTTTTTTTTCTTTTATATTAAATAAAATCTTTCACATGTGACATGATGGAAATTTTAAATGCAATGAATTCTGCTACACTTCAGAATTAAGCTTTAAAGCTTAAGGTAACACCACTGACAAAAGTCTTTAAGTACATGCACACAAAAAATTAAAAATCGTTAAGCTGTCATTTATGTGTACTCATAAAGTGAAAGAGTAATCTAATAATGTGGTCTAAGTTTAAATGTTAGAAAAGAAATACATTTTAAGACATCTTGACATACCAAAAGTCGACATTTCCGTAGAATGATCTTCTTTTCTGTTCAAGAGAATCAAGAAACTTTTACGAAAATATTTCCTTTGCCTGTAAGCCAGACTCTATGGAGAAACATAAGGACTCCTCCAGCAATATTCTTCCATCAGAGAGCTGACCTTAATGATGTTTATAGTTTGACAGATTGTCTTTAGGAAGCACGGCCATCAGCATCCACGTTAACAATGCACTAGAGGCCTTTAGTCTCTGCAGTGCAGATACAAATCAATGACTAGCACATCCACAGAGAAACAACTGTAATATCTGTGTATCTATATAATAGCAATTGAAGAAGAAGATTTTGGTCCGAGGGTTTTAAGGCCAAGAAAGACTTTCAACTTCAGGAGATGATGCAGACAGGCAATTCTGTCTGTCAGGTTTTCTCTTGCAGTGTTTTTTTCTCAAGAAATATGTTGGTTATTAAGCATTATGCCTCTCAGTTGGACTGCATATCTATTTTTCATTCTTGTCCCTGACGCAGGCAGCGCTACTCATTTACACTGCATTAAAATGCCAACACCAGTGCATCTTACCACAGTGGAAAAGAATGATTCCATGCCTCCACAAACTTGCTGATGACTATACAAGGTAGGCCAGCGTCAGCTACTCCTAAGGCCCTTCTTAGAAGACGATTACCATCAGTCATCTGAGAAATTCTGGCGTAAGTTTTTCTTGTGTTGGACCAGATCATATCTCTCATGTGGAGAAATATGCTCTGCAAATCTACTTATAAGGAACTAGAGGAGCTGTTAAAACATAAGTTGGCTGAATAGAAATCAAAATAGTCTCAGATTCAGACAGTAAACTTAGACCCTTTAGACTGATTTCTATCCCATCTTGCAAGCCGAAATTAGAAGTATTAACTGAAATAACAAGGTGCAATCTGATTGGCTGGCTCTATGTCATGTCCTGGAGTAAAGAAAAACGTGTGTTTTATAAGTTCAATTATATCTGTGAAATAATCAGAACATATCACTTATGTATATATATATATATATATATATATATATATATATATATATATATATATATATATATATACAACACACTTACCTAAAGGATTATTAGGAACTCCATACTAATACTGTGTTTAACCCCCTTTCGCCTTCAGAACTGCCTTAATTCTACGTGGCATTAATTCAACAAGGTGTTGAAAGCATTCTTTAGAAATGTTGGCGCATATTGATAGGATAGCATCTTGCAGTTGATGGAGATTTATGGGATGTAAATCCAGGGCACGAAGCTCCCGTTCCACCACATCCCAAAGAGGCTCTATTGGGTTGAGATCTGGTGACTGTGAGGGCCGTTTAAGTACAGTGAACTCATTGTCATGTTCAAGAAACCAATTTGAATTGATTCGAGCTTTGTGAAATGGTGCATTATCCTGCTGGAAGCAGCTATCAGAGGATGGGTACATGGTGGTCATAAAGGGATGGACATGGTCAGAAACAATGCTCAGGTAGGCCGTGGCATTTAAACGATGCCCAATTGGCACTAAGGGGCCTAAAGTGTGCCAAGAAAACATCCCCCACACCATTACACCACCAGCCTGCACAGTGGTAACAAGGCGTGATGGATCCATGTTATCATTCTGTTTACGCTAAATTCTGACTCTACCATCTGAATTTCTCAACAGAAATCGAGACTCATCAGACCAGGCAACATTTTTCCAGTCTTCAACTGTCCAATTTTGGTGAGCTCATGCAAATTCTAGCCTCTGTTTCTTATTTGTAGTGGAGATGAGTGGTACGCGCTGGGGTCTTCTGCTGTTGCAGCCCATCCGCCTCAAGGTTGTGCGTATTGTGGCTTCACAAATGCTTTGCTGCATACCTCGGTTGTAACAAGTTTTTCCCTTTCCACACCATTCTTTGTAAACCCTAGATATGGTTGTGCGTGAAAATCCCAGTAACTGAGCAGACTGTGAAATACTAATTGCTTAAATCACCTTTCTTTCCCATTCTGACATTCAGTTTGGAGTTCAGGAGATTGTCTTGACCAGGACCACACCCCTAAATGAATTGTAGCAACTGCCATGTGATTGGCTGATTAGATAATTGCATTAATGAGAAATTGAACAGGTGTTCCTAATAATCCTTTAGGTGAGTGTATATGTGACCAGTTACGGAAAGTAGGGACACAAGTCGGATCTGGGGCATTTTGAGGTATTCACAGATTCTGAAATTGTAGTTTCTAAGCTTTCCAATGATGTGTAACACATGGAAATCTGATAAGATTTGGATAAGTTGTGGCCATTTGAATATAGGAACTCAGAAATACTCAAACCGAGAAAATCAAGACGAAAGGGACTCTTCTTTCCAACTGGGGGAGACAACAGGGCCGGGTCTACAGGGGGGCTGGGAGGGGCATAGCCCCCCCAGATTTTCCTGCTGCCCCCCCACAAAATGTCCAGCCAACCATAAAATAACAGAGTCTCTTTAAACAAAAAACATCTTCTGTTGGCAAACGCTAGTGTTTACGGCTCCCGTCCACTACTGTCTGATTAGCTTATACAAGTTTTGAAGGTCTTTTCAGCAGTATTTAACTCACAGGAAAAGTACTACTTTTCTCTATGACGGTAACAAAAAAAAAACCCGCATCTTTAAAATATATTTCAGAAACAATGCAATTTAGTATTACATAAACGTAATAACACAAAACATATTAAAATGAAACTTTTTTATAGTAAAACATGCCCAAAATAGCCCCTTATCCTTTCTTAGACTCACCTCATTATTTATTCATTTAAATACAACAACCAATGGCAAGTCTTCAGCAGCATTTAATGTGTTTGTTTTAGACATAGTTCTGTTTATTAAAATTAGAATAGTAGTTTGGTTGTGGCATACTATATAGTAGATATAAATGCTATAAGACAGTTATACAGTAAATATACAGCATTGTAACAGCTGAGCATTGCGTGCAGTTTTAAAATCAAATTTTTGCGGTTTTGTCATCGTCATTCATCAGCTCATTCAGCTTGCCTTTGAGAAAAACTTGAGAAATCAACTGACTTTTAAGTTCAAGAGGAGCTGTCACTCCGCAAGGTCATCGTAAGGTAAAGCGTTGTATTTTATAATGTTGCGCTGTATTATAATATCTTATTTGCAATGTTATGAACAAAGCAGTGCGATTTATCTTTGTTCTCATCGCAAATCACACTTACAGTATTTTAGGGCTTGTGCTTTTGTCTGGTGCTGTTACAGGATAACCTTTGACGAATTTGTCATGCATGTCAAATTGCTTTCATGATGTTTCAAAAAAAAGATATTTTAAAGCGTTGTTTTTTGTTGTGATATCTGAGGTTGCTTCAGCAGCATGATAGGGTCAGGAATTAATAAAAATATAGCTTATCACATATCATATTGAAAATGCATTATTTTAAATGAAGAAAATGTTTGAGAAGTGGAAATAAAGTGCCTAACAAGTGTTTATTTAGAATAAAGGCATATATTGAGTAGGGTAGGTATAAGAATGGCTTTAATTTATCTATTTAATAGTGAAAAATAAATTAAATGCAGTGTTGTACACATTAATAAAATATAGCTATATGTACAGCTTTGCATTCATATCACCTGCTTGCATGATTTCCTTAACTGTGACTTAATGTGTAAAACTACACTAAGTGTAATCATTATAACATTATAAATCTAATCGGATCTACTTTTAAAATTTGAACGTGCAAAAGGACATATAAATGGCCCTTTACTATAAGACATATGCAAAATAATATTGGATTGAAACATCCATAATTTTAGTGTATAAATCATTTTAGTCGAGAAATGGCTGCCCACCCAAAAATCCTGACTGTCCCCCCAGTCCAGCAAGCCTAGTACCGGGCCTGGGAGACAATAGGGCTCATTTACATCTCATTTAGCTAAGCCATTCCCTCTGTAAAGCCGTTTTAAGATACAGATGTTCTAGCATGATATGTAGTATTTTATGACCAAATAACAACATGCAAAAATAAACATGACTCTTTTTACCTTTGTGGGGATCACAAGTCGAATCCAGTCTGTTTCAGATTATCCAATGACCATTTTTTTCCACAAATGCGTATAATCCGTGAAATATAGATTGTTTACATCAGATTTCGCATGAATGTCTGGTAATACAATATAATATACAGTCTGAAGACTATTTACATCGTAGCATGTAAGGGTATATGAGATTACACTCCGTTAAACACATGAACCCGCCTTCAAAGTTTGTATTTAAAATAGTGAGGTATTATAATAGATCATCCAAACAGCGCCGTCGAAAACGTGACGTCCTTTAGAGATGTTACCAATCGCTCGCTCGTTCCTCCATCAGCCAATACCTTCATGGAAAATATTGATAGACAAAGCATGTAGCCAATTATATAAGGACACAACGATCTCTATGTAACTTCTGTGTGTTTGGACTCATGCTGCGCTGCAAGAACTGACATAGAGATGACGTCAAAGCACCGCGAGAGCGAGTCGAAATTAAACTACTCCATAAGATTTCTCGAAGAGCTCTCGCGGTACTTTGACGTCATCCGACTGCGGCACTGCATAAAGTCAGTGACGCGGCTGATGTACGATGCGGCTGACTGTTATTTGTTCCGCCCCAGCTTCTTTTATTTTTCTTTTGTTTTGTGCGCCCGAGCTTTACAGTCTGGGGAGATGCACGCTATAAGTTTGAAAAAAAAAAAACTTAGCAAACATGTCTAAGGGACAGAGCAGCCATGTCCCTACAGTCACGTGACTTCACGCTCGAGCCGGAAGAGAAGACAATGCTGAATAAAGTCGTAATTCTGCTATTTTTGGACCAAACTATATTTCCGATGCTTCAACACAATCTTACTGACCCACTGATGTCACATGGACTACTTTGATGATGTTTTTATTACCTTTCTGGACATGGAAACCATACATAGATTTTCAATGAAGGAGATAGAAAGCTCTCGGACTAAATCTAATGATAAAACAACTTAAACTGTGTTCCGAAGATGAATGGAGGTCTTCCGAGTTTAGAACGACATAAGGGTAAGTCATTAATTACATTATTTTCATTTTTGGGCGAACTATCCTTATTTAGTAGTCACGCTGTTCCCTTTGGGGGCGGAGGCGAAAACACATGCTTATACAGTATGTAAATATACACACAGACAATGACGCCCCCCGCTGCACGCCAGAATCTCCGGAAAAACAAGCCTATTTTAACCGCAAAATGTACGCTTTTAAATATACAAAAACTGCTATCCCAAACATGGAGAGGCTTCTTCGTGATCTCAATGTCACGGTTAATCCGTGTCATGTCTTGTCTCTGTTCCGATTGTTATCACCTGGACATTCATTGATTAATTAACTGCCTCATCACACCTGTTTGTCATTTAGTCTGTGTGTATATATACCTCTGTCTTCTGTTTGCTCACTGCTGGATCATTGTCATTGATACCCTGTCTGTTCCTGTGTTCATGTTCCTGTGTTCCTGCCTTCACCATGTCTGCCCTCGTGTTTTTATTATTAAATGTTATTTATTTTGAACCTTGCGTTTGCGTCCTGTCCTTACAACCCTTCCGTTTTGTGACAGAATGATCCAGCCAAACTGGACGCAGCAGGTTCACGGAGGGAGGCTCCCCCAGGAGTTTCATCGAGGGGGAGTAGTGACATCGGGGTTCATTCCCCATCAGCCCTGATGTCTCTTGGGGACCACCGTGAGCGATCGCTCGCTCCTGCGAGAGGAGGATCGGCCCAGGTGGTCCCCCAACGGTTGAGTCGTCGTCGACGGTCCCTCGGAGGACCACCATCCTGCTCGCAGGGGGATCCGGAACGGACCACGCCCGATCATTTCCCTGGGGTGGCTACCGAGGGTCTCCGTTTCCGCGAGGGGATGGGAGATGATTTCCGGGGGCATCTGATCGTCGACAATTCCCAGGAGGGGGGTAATTCGTCTGCCTCGGTTCTCGGAGCGATCGCTCCGGTTCTTCTGGCGCAGTCCGGCCAACCGTCCTGTTGGTCTCATCCCGGCGGCTGCCGGCTTCGCCAGGGTCCCCAAGCCCTCCACCCCTCCCTTGGACTCTCGCTACCAGACTTTGTTTTTGTTGTGTTTTATGTGAGTGTCTGGTAGCCACTCGTAGAGAGGAGGGTAATGTCACGGTGAAATCTGTGTCATGTTTTGTGTCTGTTCCGATTGTCGTCATCTGGACTCTTGTTAATTAATTACCTGCCTCATCACACCTGTGTATCGTTAGTCTGTTTGTATATATACCCCTGCCTGTTGTACGTGCACTTGCCGGATGATTGTCTCTGATGTCATGTTTGTTTCCAGTGTTCCAGTTGTTGTACTTACGTGCCCATGTTGTTTCTCGTTTTTGTTTTCATGTTATTTATATTAAATGTTGTGTGAACCCTGCGTTTGTGTCCTTGCTCCCGTTCCCGGTCGTGACAGAATCATCCGGCCAGTGAAGGACGCAGCGGGTTCGAGGAGGGAACACCCAGAACTCCAGACCGGGCTCGAGTTAGCCATCACCACGCCCGATTCATTCCCCGGGGTGGTTGCCGCGAAACATGAGCCGGGTTCTGGGGATCGTATTGGTTCCGGTGATTCCCCTGCTGGTCGAGTTGTCTGGGTCGGTTCCTGGGAGGTCCACCACTATGCTCGATTTGGGGCTCGAGAACGGACGCCACGCTCGATTTTTCCCCGGGTGGTCGCCACCGTGGAGGAGCCCCTTTCCCCGGGATGGTGGGAGTCGACTCCCAGGACGACCAGATCCCCGTCAGTTCCCAGGAGGGTGGAGTCTTCAGAGTCGGTACCTGGGATGGCCACTCCGGTTCTCCCGGCCGTGCCCCGGCTTCCTGCCCTGCCGGTTTCGCCCCGGTTTCCGCCGGCTCCGTCGTGGCCTCCAAGCCCTCCATCCCTCCCCTGGATCCACCCTACCAGACTTCCAGTTTGTTTTGTTTTGAGTGTCTGGTAGCCACTCATTAAGGGGAGGGTAATGTCACGGTGAAATTCGTGTCATGTTTTGTGTCTGTTCCGATTGTCGTCATCTGGACTCTTGTTAATTAATTACCTGCCTCATCACACCTGTGTATTGTTAGTCTGTTTGTATATATACCCCTGCCTGTTGTATGTGCACTTGCCGGATGATTGTCTCTGATGTCATGTTTGTTTCCAGTGTTCCAGTTGTTGTACTTACGTGCCCATGTTGTTTCTCATTTTTGTTTCCATGTTATTTATATTAAATGTCGTGTGAACCCTGCGTTTGTGTCCTTGCTCCCGTTCCCGGTCGTGACACTCAACTAACAGATTCTGCAATAAAACGAAAATCACAAATTTTGAAAAAAAAAAAACTTTGTTTCTCATTTTCTCGAAACTTGTGCTGCCGACTTGTGTCCCTGGTTTCCGTGACGGGTCACATATATATATACAATTTTAATCACAATATCTGCAATCTACAATATCCAGCAGTGTCTTCTTCACAACAGTTCATAGAGACCGACACTTTGTTGTTCAAGTATTAGTATTATCATTATTAACTTAATTTTCATATAACCTTATCACAAAACATCAAAAGATTAACAAAACAGGTTCTAATTGGGCACTTTCTGACAATTCTTGGGCAGAAAAAAATTCAATGAAGACCAGACTGCAAGTCTACAGTGTGAATAAAATCAAAATACCTTTTTTTGCAATTAAGCTCTTGTTTTCTGTGTGAGGCTGGACAGATGTCAATAGTTTATGGATTTTCCAGTGGAGGCCAGTCAGAGTATGACAGGACTTTATAGTGAGCTTGATATTTGCCTGTGTTATGAACTGAAAGCTCACAGCATCTGCTCGTACAAAACTCAATCTCTCAGGTTCACAACAGAAAGAAGAAACATGTGTGTGTGTGTGTGTGTGTGTGTGTGTGTGTTCCCTGTGGACTTAACTCTGCCAGGCTCTTAATGAGTGTGCGTGCGTGCATGTGTGCGCGTGCGTCTGTGTGTGAGTATTAGTGTCCGTGCATTTGTTTGTGTGTGCGTGCGTGCCCTTGAAGTGTGTTGACTCACAGCCACAGTCTCCAGTCTGCCACCCCAGACACTGGCCGTAGGGGAAAGAGATGACGTAAGCGTTCAAATCCACACAGCGCCTGGTGCTGGCACACCACATACACTCCATGGCCTGGCTGGTGCAGATGGCGCAGGTAGTCCGTAAGGCGCAGGGCATCTTACATGAGCGCACGCTGAGGTTTGGGTCAAGTGGGAATCACAGTGGTCAATATTGTTAGGCATTTTAGTTAAATTACATCATTTGACAATAATACAGAACTATCATGTCAAAAACAATAAAAATATTGAGAATCAAGACTTTTTGAATGATTGGAGTTCCAAAGTCTGACAGTCCTAGTTTTGTCCTGTGTCATTAATACGGACTACCGGCACATCCGGGAACTTGACTGAAAATTTCATCACCGCCCCTTTTTGGGGGGAAAAAAACAGACCTTCCATTGACTTCCATCCAAAATATCGGAACAAAGCAACGCCTCTACACAGCCAGCAGGCGTAAATAACGTATAAATCACTCAGATTAAACATGTTGAGTAATTATCTGTCCACCCTGCCTGCCATAGAGCTCGAAAGATACATTAACACATTTAATTTGGTCTATATAAAAACATGTCCCTTTCATTCTCACAGCGTCAAATTTGTGTAACAACGCCATCCAGTGATTGCTGGAAATATCGCTAAGCCAGTTAGTTGAATGACTCGGCGGAAAAGTGCACTCATTACTCTAAATATAAAGACATAATAAATAAATACGAAGTAACTTTCAAATACGAAGTAAAATCATTCACTTGCTTCCCTGTTGACTCGATGAGGTACAAGTAAATGTCCGGGTAAGACACCTCTGGCCAATAGGGAGCGTTGTTACACAAATTTGACGCTGGGAGAATGAAAGGGACATATTTTTATATTGACCAAATTAAATATGTTAATGTATCTTTCCCGCTCTATGGCAGGCAGCGTAGACGGATAATTACTCAACATGTTTAATCTGAGTGATTTCATAAGTTATTTACACCTGCCGGCTGTGTACGAAGGTTGCTTTGTACCGCTATTTTGAATGGAAGTCAATGGAAGGTCTAGTCTGATTTCCTCCAAAAGTGGGCGTGAACCTGTTCAGAGACATTCTATGACATTGCGCCGGTTGTGCGTATTATTACATTAAAGGGATTGTTCACCCAAAATAGAAATTTTTGTCATTATTTCTTAATGTTTTTATTTTGATGAACATAAAAAAAAGATGTTTTGATACATGATGGCAAGCACACAGCTGCCAGCACCAATTGACTTTCATAGTAGAAAAAACTATGGAAAATACTATGGAAGTCAATGGGTACGTCAACTGTGCTTACCATCTTTATTAAAATATCTTCTTTTGTGATCAACAGACTTAAGACACCCATAAAGGTTTAGGACAACATGACGATGAGTAAATGATGAAGCAATTTCATTTTTTCATTTTAGCTGTATTTAAAGGTGCCAAAGAATGCAGTTATACAATATGTTACATTGTTCTCTGATATCTACATACAAGGTTTATGGCTTTATTAAAGGGATAGTTCACCCAAAAATGAAAATTCTGTCATCAATTACTCCCTCTCATGATGTTACGAACCCGCATATATTTCTTTGTTCTGATGAACACAAAAAAATATACTATGAGAAATGTTTGTAACCAAACCGTTCGTGGACCCCCTTTCACTTCCATAGTAAGAAAAATAATACTATGGAAGTGAATGAGTTAACTCGCCAATGACGGGGTAAGAGTTAAGGGCAAAAATGATCCAGAAAGTTTTACATGTCCATTTACAACCCTAGGATTTGTCCCCAGAATGAAATGGTCTGGTATTACCTTATTTAAAAGGGTCATGAATAATAAGTTTGAGCTCTGATTGGCTGTTTCTCAGAGTGTCTCATTTCAGTAGCTCTCTGTGTGTGCAAACAGACCTTATGTTTGAGCCTGTATCAGATGAAAATACAGATTTTGAGGAACAATCAATTTTTCAAAGATTGGAAATGGACATTTCAGAGTGGTAAGTTTGTGTTTTTCAATTAAAATGAAAATGAGAATTTAAACTTGGAAATTGTTAGGTTTTTCCTAGACCAAATAAAATTTAGATTTTTAGATTTGTAATTGCTTATCATAATAAACTGTAGTTATATTAGCTGATAACTTTGTGAGTAGCATAATCATCAACTGCTGTTTATAATGTGTTAAATAGAAACATAATGAAAGTGTATATGTGTGTTGCCTCCTGTAGAGAAACATTTGAAATGAGCACAAGGAGATGAATAATGTAAATCAGAACTAAATACAAACAGAATAAACACAGAGACGAGAGGTGGAGAATTTCACATTAATTCATTCATTCATTATGCTCTTTGGATGTGTCTTTGGGGGAGTGTCCAACTCTCATTCAAGGCCTAATTTGTACTACTTCTAAGTCTTTATTCCAGGGTCTTTCCAATGAACAATAAACATACTGCAGCCAAGGCAACATATTGTAGAATTCAGTTCAGAATTCAGAAAGGTTTACTTTTTGTGTTTATTGTTTTACTTGGTCTTTTCCTTTGTGTTTATTTGCATGTCCGACAACCCCAAGTAGTAATGGCAGATACATAGACCATACATATCACATACTGTACATGTGTGCACACAAACCCATAAGCATGTGCATTTTGTAATTTTGAGTACAAATGTGCGCAACAAAATGCTACTCACCAAGTGGTTTTTGACAGATCAGCCCCTTAGTGTTGGCCGTGCAGCGTTTGGCTTTAAGACCGGCTACCTCAGCTCTTTCCAGGAATGCACAGAATCCGGAGTCACTTGGCTCCCCTGGTAACCACTGCAGTGTGCTGGCAGTAAATGGAGATCTGTCCTCCCACCCCCAATGTGAAACATTTATCTTCCTGAGACCCACCCATGGAGTTAGCTTCTGCATGAGAGAGTAAAAGTTTATAACAGTGCATTCTCAAGCACCACGTGTGCACCTGTGTTTACTTGCTCGGTTTTAAAGGTGATGGAGACAAAATTTGACATAAAGCTTGTTTAAATATATTCACAGGTATAATGTATTATCATTACCACATAAATCCTTTAGTTAGGAAAAAAGTCTTGACTACATTTTATAAACATGCTAAAGTGTGAATGCAATATATTTAGTGAAAAAGAAGCAAGGTGTTAATCTTCATCAAGCTGTGTATGAACTTAATTGAACTTGTTTTGCCATGTTATGGACGTCCACCTGGACATTTATCCAAAGCACCTTCATGGATTGCTGTTAATAAGCAGATCTTCTGTGACTTATAAATACACTTACTTTCTTTTACTGTCTTTTTAACAAAGAGACAATAAGCTAATCCAACTATATACAATAAGTAAGGGATAATGTAGAGGCAGCCGGTAGTTATCGAGAAATAAGCCCCAACAGTGTGATCAGGACCTGATGCGAAGCGTCTATCCAACCCTGCACTGCCATTTAGTGCAGAGATCAGCTCATTTGCATTTTAAAGGACACCAGTGTTGGGGAAAGTTACTTTTAAAAGTAATGCATTACAATATTAAGTTACTCCCAAAAAAAGTAACTAATTGCATTACTTAGTTACTTTTCATGGAAAGAAATGCTTATGTTACTTTTAGTTACTTTTGCGTTACTTTTTCTTGGCTAAAGCTTAATCTCTTTCAGGCCTTGCAGGTGTTTTTATGACTGAAAAGTTCTGCATTTAGAAATTGCATATTTCATCAAAAAATTTTAAGCTCTGGCCTGCCATCTCAGTTTCTGACTCAAACTGTTACCACACAGGCGCAGAGAGTGCATACGTTCAGTTTAATTCAGTACATATTTTTTAAACAAATTAATCAAACAAAAAAAGTAACTTGAGTTACTTTTCAAAAAATATTAATGTGTACATTTAAAAAGTAATGCATTACTTTACTCATTACTTCAGAAAAGTAATATTATTACGTAATGCAAGTTACTTGTAATGCGTTACCACATTTTTGCTCACACCTACAAAGTGGCACTTTTAACATTCTATAATAAATTATCTATGGGATATTTTTCTCATACATACTCTGGGGACACAAAAGATTTATTTTACATCTTTAAAAAAGTCTTGTGAAATGTTCCCTTTAAGTTATAAAAAGCCCCTATTTTCCTTTTTATTAATTTAAAAAAATTTGGTGTGTAAGTGTATGTTGGTACATGTAAACAATCTGCAAAGTTACAAATCCAAAGTCAGACCAGAGCTATGGTCTCTGAAATTGTCTTTAACGTCTTTAAGAAAGGATTAAAAAGTGATCATGAAAACTCATCAAAACAGAGCCCATGAACCATAAACTAGAACTAGGGATGCTCACATTTAACCGTTAACCGAAGGTAAGAATTTATGACCGATTAACATTATCAGTTAAAATAAAAAAATATTTGTTAATACATGGGGCGTGTCGTCATGAGCCGACAGACATTTCGCCACTTTTCTATCTATAATTTGTGAATGTCCTGTAAATGACACAAATGATTGCTGCCCTGACGGTCTGATAAAGTAATCATTTGTATGAGAAATCATTTGTATGCGTGTTTGGAAGCTGAACTGAGACGCGCGCTTGTCCCGGACAGACGTTCGCTGATGGCCTCTGATCCTGTCCATAACATGTGAGCGAAGCAGAGCGGCGTGACGCTCCGCTAAATATTCCGCTCTAATGTTCAAGCGCTCCACTCAGTCGCTCACCGCCCAAGCAAGCGCTCCGTTAACTTTCCGCTCACGCTAGCAAATAAACCAATTCCCACTCAGATCCCGCTTCGACATAAAAAATGTTTAAGTAAGCCTAATTGTCTTCTGTACTGACGTTCTTGGATAATTGCATTTAATTAAAGTATTAGCTGATAAATCGCAGTTATGTACAGTTGTGTGTTGGCTATTAGACCTAGTTTAACTGATACGGTGCTCCGGATATAATTCAAATTAACAAATTGTTTCCACGACATCCACGTTTTACTAATTCACAATTTTAAGAAATAATAAATGTAATAAGTAATTACAAAATATTATAATAATTAGTTTACCCTTATGAGAAAAAAAATTAACAAACTATACTATTATATAAATATATTATTTGAAAAAACTAAAATAAATTGAAGAACAATTTCTTAACAAGAAGGTTTTTTAAGTGCAAATTTACAGTGCATCAGTAAATACGGAACACAGCTGTGTCTTAAAGAAATTAAAATTGGACAGTATTTATGAACCTGTAAATGTACAAAACGAATGCAATACAGAAGGCCATGAGTATTTATTTATGGCATTTTCAATAGTATATTAGTAGCTAAATTAACGTGTATCTAATATAGTATGAAAACGAATAAATCATTATTTTGGCTAAATTCATCTGGATAGATCATTTTAGTCAGACTGATTTGTCAACATTTCAGAAGCTTAAATGCTATCTAAAACAACTTACATTTTATCCTGAGTGTTACTTGGCCGAAAATATGTAGAAATATAGCCTACGCGAGAGCAAATTGCAGAACAAAAATGTTTAGCTCACGCGGACCGAAAGAAAAGCCGTTAATTAAGCGGACTCTGTAAAATAGAGGACGTGCTGAATCAGTCGAGTCGGCAGATTATCATCAATGTTTATAATGTTCCACGCATGCTGTTGATGAAAACAAATTAATATCTAAATGTCCATGGAAGAGTCAAGTGTTCAGTCAGTTAATACTAAAGGCACCGGCGTTTTTGGCTGAAGCTTCCTCATCCACGGAGCGGAGAACTATAAAGGTTTTTATTTTAAGTGGTTTTAATGCTGATAGGCAATCAGTTATATTATGGCGCTTTGTATTTGTGTTGATCAGTTAGATTAAAGTAATTTTCATCTTTAAAACTGCATCTAGATGCAGACGACGCTACAGTTATTCTGTCATCTTAGTTTAATTTCTTTCATTTCTACACTGTAAAAAAAGTCCGTAAAAATGTCAATGTTATTGCAGCTGGGTTGCCAGTAATTTACCGTAGATTTACATTTATGTTATTTACCGGCAAGAGTTCGTTCAAAGTAAATAAATTTTAAACATTAACAAGACTCAATCTTTACAGAATAAAACCATAAAATAACAGCCTCATGCAAAGCATTCTGGAAACCAGAAATCATCATCAACCTTTTTCTGTTTTTTGCTTCAGATTTAGTTTCACAGAATGTTTTGCTTGATGCTGTTTTTTAGTTTTACTCTGTAAAGACAAAGACTTGTAAATGTTAAATGTTCATTTAACTTTGAACAAAATGTTGCCAGTAAATAACATCAATTTAAATCTACGGTAAATTACCGGCAACTCAGCTGCAATTTCTACGGATTTTTTTTTACAGTGTATATAAGGCTGGCGACTTCATTAAAACAATATTTGAACTCCATAACTTATTGCTATAGATTTTCGAACTATCAAATTACCAAAGGGCATACTGGGATGAGCGAGCGGTGCTGCGTGTTGAGCGAGCGGAGCGGAAACTTCGGAAATGCGCTCTGATGGAAATATTACCACTCCGCTCACATGCTCTGGTCCATAAACATCTCTCTTTTTGCACAAACGGAAAAGACGACGCAAAAACAAAACTTTCTGAAAAGCATCCTGCTTTAGAAATGACCACTGTGGTAGATGAAACGGAGACAATCTGCCCTTATTGGATATTATTCCTCTGGACTGATCGCGTGCTTTTTAATAAGGTAATGTTGCGTGAATATCTGATAATGTATGAATCCTGGTTCTGTTGTTGATGTGTCGCTGCTGTTTGCACGTTCAAATTAAATCTTTTGTTTTTACTAGTTCACAGACAACCGTTAACTGTATTTTTACTCAATGACAATTTCATATTAAAATCTTATCAGTTAACGGTTAATGTTCGGTTTAGAAGCTACGGTTGTCGGTCGGGAAAATTAACTGATATGAGCATCCCTAACTAGAACTACAGGATCTCATCCTCCTCTAACAATTCAAGCACTTATTTGCATTATGGTCTTTTAGTAACAGTTTTAGTAGCCGTTTTGTCATCTAAATGTTTTTAGTCAAAGATAAGCAGTCCAATATAAACCGCTACACAAAGTGAATATTTGACTTACCCTTCCCTGCAACTGATATTTCTGTAGCTCTTCCAGTATGAAGTCCACCTGTTTGCTTGAAGTTAAAGAAGCGATATTGCCATCCAAGCTCTTACATTTATGCTCAGCATTAACATAACTGATTTTACTGGAATTCAGCCTGAGACACATATCTCCAATCTGATTCCAGCCCTTCCCACACAGCTGTGCTGTAAACAGACAGAGAAATACAGTAGTGTAGTCCCAGGCTTCTGTCCAAACAAGGCCTAATTCACAGACAGAAATAACAATGCAAACAGACAAAAAACAAACCAGATAAATCATAGTAAATCCTGAAATAATAATTCATTAAATGAAAAACCCATGCTGCCCTCTGCGGACTGAAGTTATTATATATTTGTGACGACTGTTAGCCATAAACACCCACATTATTTACACAGACCCCATCAAAACAAGGGTTAAAAGACAGTCACAGTCAATTTAGAAACCACAAAGCACTAAAAATAATTTAAAAATAACAATCCCTCCTTTCAATTCAAAAGATCATGGGTATCGTTTAGGAAATTACCATTATGATCTAAGATAAAAGCTTCCATATGATGTACTGTTGGGAGAAACAACAATACATGAAAAGATCAGAGAGAAGGAAAAAAAAACTTTGGGATTTTTGACAGGATATATGCCATATATGCACTGACAGCTCAGCACACATGAATAATTATTGCCCCTCTATTTGGCCTACTAGTCACCTCATATATGATGTAGAGCCCTGCACGGGCCAAAAACTCCAGCCCTAACCCGGCCCTGGCCCGAAGTGTTTAAGCCCTACCCGACCCCAGCCCGACAATGCCTGCATTTTTTCAACCCGAACCCGACCTGGCCCGAGACCAATATCAATCACTTTTAAGCTCTCTCTGACGCGCGCGCTCTCTTTGATGCGCGCTCTCTCTCTCGGATGCGTAATAAGAGGTGAAGTATAGCTTTAGCCTACAGAAATGCTTATTGCTTTAATTTAGGGAGTTAATAGTTCATTGTTCACAGCTCATATTTATGATCTTATAGTCCATTTGAACATTTTTGTACGAACTGACTGTATTCTTCAGAAAAACACTTAATAATTTATCTTCCCTTACCTGTCGCTGTTCAGTGTGCAATTAATAAATAAAAATTAGTATGAAGTTAATTTTTAAATGTGTGCGAGGTCCGTGCACGTCCTCCGCTATATCAAAAAGCACAATCGGCTAAACGAGCATTAAATATTAATATGACGTTGTTTTTTTTGTTTTTATTCATTTATATTCACAAAACTTATCAACAAAACATCGATTAAAATTAAGAGACAAATTATATGAAACTAAATTAATTTTAAAGTAGCAAGAAAAACTTAAATTAAACTCGAAAATAATGTCTGACCCATTACAATTCTCCCTTCAAATTAATCTTTACAACGCGTATGGCATTTAAAATTACGGTCTCTCTTTCGTAATAAGCTAAATAAATTTAAACAAACAACAACAACATTACAACAATATTCAAGCCTAACAATACTCAAACATAAATATAAAACAGACATTACCTATAAGGATACATAAAACAATCTGATATAGCGTTTATAATAGCTGGTTGGTATAGATGTTTACTATTTTTGGCAAAACCTCCGTTGCAAACCTCCATTTACCTGAATAAAAATAATTTTTACTTTGAAAATGATGCGCTGTCACTGACAGCGCCTGTCACATTAACATGAGCTGTTCGTTTACATAAGACTCCATCTACGTTCACTTACACTTCAGTGCAACGTCTTGAGTTCTCAAACTAAAACAAGGTCTGCAGCTTTTGCGAACGAATCCGTTTATGAGGGTCGAAAACGGTGGTGTGTAAATGAAAGGAGTAAACGTAGCAAAAGTAACGTTTAAAGGATAAACCCATTAATGTAAGCCTCAGATGCGCGCTGTCTCTGCTACACACGCAAACACACACACAATGAGGAGAGACGTTAAAATAAGCCCGAGCCCGACCCGAGCCCGGTCTGTAAAAAAAAACGGCCCGAGCCCGGCCCAAATGGGCTTAACCTGTCGGGCTCCGTCGGGCCCCGACGGGCTTGCAGGGCTCTAATATGATGTACTGTCCAGCTGCACAGGCTGGATTTACATGTTTTCACTGTAGAGTTCAGACACTATGTGCTTCTCAGATAAAACTGTCGTATTTCTGTGTGTGTGTGTGTGTGTGTGTGTGTGTGTGTGTGTGTGTGTGTGTGTGTGTGTGTGTGTGTGTGTGTGTGTGTGTGTGCGTTAGGGATCTAACGATATTTCTCGGTACGATACAAAAAAAATGCCACAATGTTGCATCGTAGCATAATGGGGTTATTCATTCAATGATGTTCTTTTAATTTTATTCGTTGACCGGTCCACACGTGATCACGCAGTCACACAGACATCGACTGAATCACCTGCAGCTTAAACTGAAGGTCAGCAATATGACTTCGGTAGAAACAGAAATTGATATAGATGATGCTCCGTCATCTTTTAAGTCCAACGTCTGTAAGGATTTTTTTTCATATCATTCGGCGGAAATCTTAAACCAATCGCACGGACGCGTGCATGCACAAAAACATGTCCAGACGCGCGCTTCTGTCTGTTCAGCCGGGCGCAGCCACACACAAAAGTCCAGGTGACCCCACACGATTGGGATATCTAACAACGTCACTGCTAAGTCCCTTAATTGTAATTTTATGTAAAATTTTCCTTTTTTCAGTGACAGACCTGCAGTACAAAAGGTTCAGTTAAGCCCCTACAATGTTAAAATTCTTTATTAAGTTTTATGTACAACAAAAAAGTTACTGAAATTGTTAATATAATGAAAATTAATCTGAAATTTAAATAAAAGTTTAAAAAAAATGTATCCGCTCAAAAAAAAAAAACGTGATGTGTATCGTATCGTGAACCCAGCATCAAGATACAGATGAAACAGTGAGCTTGCATGCATATATGCATGAGTCTGAAGACAGTGGTGTTAGCCTATCAATCAGAAATATGACAGCTGAAATGCGTGTTTTCTTCGATCTCATGTCCTTGAGAAAATCCTGATATCCTACTCAAGACACGGCAGGTGTAAAACCAGCTCAAACCTTCAACGTCTTGAACCTGCATATGACAGTCCTTCCACAAAAACTACTTTTTTGTGTGTTGCGGGCAAAAATCCTTCATCTTGCGGCACTTTTTCTTATTAAAAACATGCAATGGAATATGCAGTATTTTTATGCAATTTTATGCTATGAAATTGCGGGAACTTGGAAAAATTGCGGGAACTTCCAAAAACTGTGAGAACTTGCAAAAACTGTTTGCAGCTTTTTGTTGATGTTCACGTCACGTAATTACATCGGGTAATTACGTCACTTCATATCGTTCCCATGGCAACAGGGGACGCTGTGCTTGTGTGAAGTAAATGCAACATTTTTCAGATTTCTGCTAAGACATATGTGACTTTTTGCTACCAAAAAGGCGGGGATTATTAAATCATGCAAGCCCCGCATATTTTGGCGTGGAAATCTGCAATTTATGCGGCGAAATGTGTGGCATAATTAAAAAAATTCATAAATATGCAGACAATCGCATAGTCGCATTTTTCTGGAGGGACTGATATGAATGTTGGCATACAGAAAAAATGGCAAACATTTAATTTAAACAAGAATACATTTAATGTTACGCATACTGTATGCAGATACTTTTATCCAGAGCAACTTACAGTGCATTTTAAGTCTACATTTGTATCAATGTGTGTTTCCACTGGGTAGTGAAACCTATGACCTTTGTGCTGTAACGGACAAACTTTTTTTACTAAGTTGTCTCCGACGATGACATGTTTTCCCAGTGCCGGCTACTGTAGCTTCTCTATGCGTTTCAAAAGTGAGTGATAAGCAGTGGATTGAGCCTTTGGTTGCAATTCGAAACCTCACCACTAGATGCCGCTAAAATGTACACACTGCACCTTTAAGCTACAGGAACACTTACAACTTTTATCATACAGTTTTTGTAATACAACTAATATCATACATATGGCAGATTTGGTTGACAATGACATTAATATTAACATCCTGAAAACTATAAAACTATTTTAATAGAATAACTTTTTCATTGTTACTGCTATGCCAGTTTGATTCAATTCATCATTTAGCTTACCAGGCAGGGCATGGCATTCTTGCTGCTGTGCATCCCACTGACACTTGATGTTTAGAGAGCAACTCCTGCAGTTTACCAGCTTGCTACAAACAGGTTCACTCCGAACACTGCATTTGGTAAAATTCTTTACAGACTGAAAAACAAGATTAATGTTGTTAAGAACATCTCCTACACACTGTGTATATGTGTGTATGTCTGTTTTCTTTTTGCAAGAAGCAAAATGAAACCATCCGAAACATTAAGATATTGAAAGCTTTGCATAAATTAAGAAGTTATTGGTTGTTTTTGTCTTTCAGTCGATCATCTGCTACTACATTAGCCTGGTGCAACCAGACTCTCGTACATTCATTTCATTTGTACAGAGAGTCTGGCCATGCTCCATTGCAAAGCGTTACTTCCGTTAAGGAGGGTCCTCTGTTGAAGTTGAAAACTATTGGATCTGCCCAGAGTCACTCTGAATCTGCCATAACCAATCGCTAACGTTTGGTCACTCAGTCTGGCGCACGACCTCAACGTCTGCGTTCTTAGCCACTCCCCGCTGTTCGCTGATTGGACCTGCAGATTATTGCCGGAGAAAACGAAACTCTACACAGCAGTCCCAGATGTTGTTCTGAAGCTAAATGAAAATTAAGCGGAAGAACGTAGGAGGGCGGAGCCAGGCTAATACTGCATACCTGACCGTTTCTTCTGATACCAGGTCTCCAGACGGAAAGATGGTGCTCAGAAAGCATGGCGGGCGGAGGGTTGAGATATAGGGGACCTCGAGGGTGACGGGCAAGCTCAACTGCCAGCTGAACTCAAATCAAGACAAGGCAAAGTGTATTGTTGCTATAGGCCTACACGCAAATGTTTATAACTACAAAGACTGAAAACATATCTACACAAACCACTGTCCATTGAAAGCATTAACCTTCACTTAAACTTACCACAGTACAGTTGCTTAGAGAAGAGATGCACTTCTTATCTTCACACCAGTGGCAGTCATTGGTGTTGGCCGTACAGGAAGTACAGTCAGAGAACTGGTGACACTGCTTACCAGCATCAGCTATGGTTATCAGACATTAAAAAAAGAGGAAAAGCTCAAGGTGAAACATTTGTATAAGCTGTGGTAATATGATAGATGAGTAAATGAACTATGAAGCCAATTTAATATCTAATGAAGATTATGATGACCTCTGAAATCGTAGGGACATTTAAAATTGTTTTGCTGTGACCATACATACAATTAAATGTATTCATATGTAGGCCTGTTTTAATTAAAATAAAATAGCACATGATTACATTGTTACAATACATAAAGTCCAGATTGCCCTAAAATGCTATTGTGTATGCACAGCTCACTGAGAACAACCACCCACTCTGTGCCTATGCACAAATCATAAAGTACAAGATAATAGGACTCTGAGATAAACAGAATGCAGGATAATCCATCATGAATGTGTGTGTCATTCCATTACTTAATTAAAGTCCAATCCACCTTTGATACCACTCCAAACTTCACGCAGTAATTGCAGTAATCCTCTCAGGCCCAGTTCTGCCCACAGACAAAAACATCTGTATCCACAATCGCTTTTGGTTTGGTTTCATCATAATCATAATTACATTGCTAAGGGATTATTATGCGCTGGCTGACCTTTTGTTCAGTCGATTATCAACAGGCATTTCCAAAGTCAGGAAGGATTTAGCCGATGGAAAATTTAGGCGAAGAAGAACATGAGAGTGGCTCTGCTTATTAACCCCAAATGTATCAAGTGTAAACAGGATTATATGTGGATTAACAGTAATCTCCTGCTAAAAGATTCATGGAAAGGTAAAATACTCCCCAGGTGCATGTTTGACACGGAGCAAATAGTGCAAGACAATTAAATGAGACGCCCTGTGATTTTGACTGCACTGGGATGGCCTTTTAGTATAGGCTAAGAAATCCCAGTACAACATGATGAGAAAGATGAGTAAACAGTGCTAAATGATATTCAAGCACTTAATTTATCTTATTACAAAGCACTCCAGAATACCTTATTCTGATTGGCTACTTGCAGCAACCTTTAAAATGTGAACGTAAATGAAAACACAAATGTTAAACCCACACTGGATAGCGCTGAAAGAAAAACTGCTGTCTAACTGATTTGCTCACATGATCTGAATACAATACCTCTACACTAGATCACCCATCAGAATTGTGTGATAATTAATGGGTGACATCATCCCTTCAATATAAGATCCACTTCTACTGATTAATTTGGATAAGAATAAAAATGCATAAGGCACGCTTTCCAAAAGTCATATGCCTTCATATTTGACCTTAAAGTTGTTTTCAGATTGTTTATGATGAAATAGAACGCTTTTGACTGAAATTTTGACATATGCGGCTGCCCCTGGGTGTTTGTGTTTCACCTCCCACCTTTACAATGGGTTTAATGGTGCACTGGAACAATCCTTCCTAAAATGCATTAAACTTTTGTTTACAAAGACGTGAAACTCACAGAGTGGTCAGGGGTGTTCACTGATATGCTCACACAAAAATCGCTGCAAAATACGCATTGCAACAGGTTTTATCGTAGTTTTTGCCAACTCCATTGACTTGTATTAGTTGCTGTCAGGGTACGGTATTACTCCGCTCCTGGAACTTTGTTTTTTATTTTTGCAATTGGCAATGGCGGATTAGCGCCACCACCTGGGCTGGAGTGTATATTATTCAAGCTCTCAGCCGAAGAATATACGGGTGTGAGGCGTTTGGAAAAATAGGTCCACAAGTTAACAACGAATGCTAAAACACCTGTTGGAAAGCATCTTTTGCAGCGATTTTTGTGTGAGGATATCAGTGAACACCCCTGACCACTCGGTGAGTTTCACGTCTTTTTAAACGAAAGTTTAATGCATTTTAGAAAGGATTGTTCTTGTGCACCATAAAACCCATTGTAGAGGTGTGAGGTGAAACACAAACATCCGAAAATTGTCGAAATTTCAGTCAAAACCGTCCTATTTCACCATAAACAATCTGAAAACAGGGCTTTAAGTGTAAAATACCTAACTTGTCCTTTAATTTGTAAATCCCTGGTACTTACTGCTCCGTGCAGGGCAGAAAGAGGCAGGGATACTGCCATCGCCATAGCTGGAGTCCCATGAAACACAGCGTTCATTGACCCAGACACAGCGAATGCCAGGGCCCGCGTTCTGACAAAGAGCCACCTCCAGTAAAGCCTCACAGCTGCCAGGTTTATACACCAGCACATCGTTCAGAATCACACCAGAGAAACCACCAAACACATACATTGAGCTGGGAGATAAGAAAATACATGCTTTACTTTTTATATTTCATTGTGATGTCATGAGTGCATTTTTACAAAAAAATAACAAATGAAGCAGGAATCCAGAAAAAAATAACATGCACATGATAATCTGATATAATGATTCATATATTTGTGTATAAAATTATACTGTTTGTATTTACATTAATGCATTTGCATAAAGCTATAAATGTAACAAATATGTGCATTTCCTATAGGAATCTATATGATACACTATATGATATGTTTACACTCTATAGAAATAAAACCACATTAGCGACTTACCCATTGCTGACAACGGCTGTGTGTCCAAAACGGTTCATATCACGGTGAAGATTTGGCTTTGGCATAACTGTCCACTCATCACATGCTGTAAAGGACACACACAATACTGCTTATTAAATATATTATTATATTTTATTACACGGCTCTCTGGAATGGTTGATTCTGATTGGTCAGTTGAGACATTTGCAGGTTCGTTCTTTTCGAATAATAACCGCTCCAAAATAATAACGCATAGCCGGACTACTTGTAAGAGTAAAATCGCTCCGCGCCATATAAAGATCAATAAAGATTACTTTTTGGCGCCATCTTGTGACAAACACTGGAACATTTTGACATTCATTTTAACATGTACGGAAAAACAAAACATTTAAACAGTGGATAGAAGAACGAACAGCGACAAGACACAGACAGCTTACTGAGACTGAACTTGACAAAATAGAGCATGACAGCTTCGAAGCCAACACACAAACAAATACAGAATGGGCATTAAAACTTCTCAAAGACTGGCTAAAAGAGAAAAAAATGGAGACATACAAGTATGTAGCAGAGGATCTTAATAAGGTATTACGATCATTTTATGCATCTGTGCAAAGTTTCGCGGAAGGATAAAAATGTTAATTTAAAACAAATATGCCAATAAAATGTTTCAAATTCATATTCATGTCCAGATTTTTTCTTAAGTGGCAAGTAGCCGTGTAATAAGCGGGATAATGTAGAGGCAGCCGGTAGTTATTGGGAAATAAGCCCCTTCAGTGTGATACAAGACCCTCCGCTTCGCGTCGGGTCCTGATCACACTGTCGGGATTATTTCACAATAACTACCGGCTGCCTCTACATTATCCCTTACATATTACAATTAGATTTAAATCACATTAAGAATTCAAAGAATATAACCCTAATTCAAGCAATTTTCGATTAGATTAGTAGTAATTTGATGTTTTATTTTCATAGGATTTTATTATTCAAGGGTGAAGGCCACAGCAGCGGACTATATATCCCACTCAATGTAAACTAAACCTTTATACTAACAAAAGTGATCTGTGTGTATTGAGCTGTACAAATTTGTCCAGGTTACATGAGCACTGTGGCAGATGTTCCTCTTGGACTGCCTGATCAGACACACTCCCTGCCTGTTACATGCTCTTTAATTCAGTAATTATCTACGCTCATGCTCAATTAAACAGTTTGGGAGAAACAAACCCAAACTCTTCACTGTTAGCAAATGCACTTATCCATATACATTTACACAATAAGATATGCAATGCATACAGAGCCATAGGTTTGTAACAGAGAACTACACTTCGCCTTCAGAACTACCTTAATTCTATGTGGCATTGATTCAACAAGGTGCTGAAAGCATTCTTTAGAAATGTCGGCCCATATTGATAGGATAGCATCTTGCAGTTGATGGAGATTTGTGAGATGCACATACAGGGCACAAAGCTTCCGTTCCACCACATCCCAAAGATGCTCTATTGGGTTGAGATCTGGTGACTGTGGGGGCCATTTTAATGAACACATTGTCATGTTCAAGAAACCAATTTGAATTGATTCGAGCTTTTTGACATGGTGCATTATTCTGCTGGAAGTAGCCATCAGAGGATGGGTACATGGTGGTCATAAAGGGATGGACATGGTCAGAAACTATGCTCAGGTAGGCCATGGCATTTAAACGATGACCAACTGGCAGGAAGAGGCCTAAAGTGTGCCAAGAAAACATCCCCCACGCGATTACACCACCACCACCACCACCACCACCACCACCAGTCTGCACAGTGGTAACAAGACATGATAGATTCATGTTCTCATTCTGTTTACGCCAAATTCTATCTCAACTGAAATCAAGACTCATCAGACCAGGCAACATTTTTCCAGTCTTCAACTGTCCAATTTTGGTGAGTTCGTGCAAACTGTAGCCTCTTTATCCTATTTGTTGTGGGGTTGAGTGGTACCCGGTGGGGTCTTCTGCTATTGTAGCCAATCCGCCTCAAGGTTGTGCGTGTTGTGGCTTCACAAATGCTTTGCTGCATACCTCGGTTGTAACGAGTGGTTATTTCAGTCAAAGCAAATTTTTGCCTACAGGACTGCCGCATGCTGGATGTTTTTCCCTTTTCAAACAATCCTTTTAAACCCTACAAATGGTTGTGCGTGAAAATCCCAGTAACTGAGACAATTGGGAAGTACTCAGACCGGCCCATCTGGCACCAACAACCATGCCACACTCAAAATTGCTTAAATCACTTTTCTTTCCCATTCTGACATTCAGTTTGGAGTTCAGGAGATTGTCTTGACCTGGACCACACCCCTAAATGCATTGAAGCAACTGCCATGTGATTGGTTGATTAGATAATTGCATTAATGAGAAATTGAACAGGTGTTCCTAATAATCTTTTAGGTGAGTGTATGTGTACATTTTACATATGCCTCAGTGGCAATGGGTCCTTGTGTGCTATACACTGAAAGGTAATTTGTGCATGCTGTGTTGTTTATATTGTTTACTGCTGCTTCATCTCACTTTTTGAGTGTTTGGCATTTGGTGTTTACCACACAAAAGAAAGTGCCTTCAACTAAATTCAGTCACACCAACAGGACAAACTGGTGCATTTAGTCCTAAGAACTCTATAAACAAAAGCATCAAAAACCACAGCACTGTCTGAACAAATGAACAAAGACATATTTATGACTTTAAGTGCTCTGAAAGTGAGGAAACAGACTGAATACCTTTGTAGGGCCCTGTATATTTGTTATATTGACAACCAATACTCGGCCACTTTCACATTTTACCTTGGTTTCATTCTTTGAAACCTGAGTGTGAAAAAATCACCACAGATAAAGACATTATACATCTAATTTTTATTATTTACAATAGCAATACTTGTAATAAAAGACCAAGTCTGAACACAAGTGAAAACAAGTCCATTGGTAAATCTAGTTCCATGTAGATTCAATCTGAACATGCATTAGCTGTGTGTGTTTTACAAGGCTCCTTAAAAAATGCATCACAGACTTTTAAAGCTAACACAGACTGCCACAACATTAATATGTAAATTTGGCATTTGGGCTACTCCTTCATTCCCAAGCAAACAAGGGACATCTGAGAAAGTATGTAGGCAGGTTGCAAACAGCCCTCTTGTGTGTACTACTAACTGAAAAAAAAAAAAATCACACGAGCATACATATAAAATACCTCACAAAACAAGCCAAATTGCTGCACAGAGAGGATAAGATGAAGATTTGGCTAATCATTGGCTACTGTTATTTTTTGCTGCAGTGTTACAGTGGTACTAAAGTAAAAGAAAGCAAGTTTTTAGAATATCAGGTATTCTTCTCACTGTTTAAAGAATATTTTTTTCTATTAGTGTTGCTTTCGTCAACGAAAAGTATGACGAAATATAGTCGTCAACGAACCTTTTTCACGTGACGAAAACGAGACGAGACGTAACGAAAATGCTGGTCATGTGACGATGACTATAATAAAATGTATAATGCAATATTGTTGACGAATAAAAACGAGACTAAACGTGGTTTACAAAATAAAAACTAAGCTAAAATGTCTCTTCATTTTCGTTGACCAAAATGAGACGAGACGAAATGTTATAACGTTATTTGGTCTTTTACCCATCCCAGCATCGGCGCCCCCGCCACCTGACTGCAGGTGATCACGTGTGTTGTTGGCGCTGCGTAGACCAATCAATCCATTTGCACGTTAATGGGCGTTTTAAACAGTGTACGCGGCAACCGCGAGACATGCGGAAAGCGGAGAAACGGGGGCGGTTACAGAGGTGAAGCGGATTTGGTCCAAACGCCTTGCTCGTGCACCTAAGATCCCCTCCCTTTTACGGACACGACTCTTCATGGCAGTCGCTGTTGAAGATAAACACATTTCCAGTAAATGCTGCACAAAACGCTTCCACTACATGAGAAAAGCTGTAACCGCGCGGTGATTCCGACCGGGAAGATGCAGTATTCTGGCTCCAAATGTAAAAGAAAAGTCCAAAATAAATCCCGTGCATCACTTTCAGGTCAGTTCAACAAGCCTGTTAAAATGTATAGCTTTGATTGCTGACACCACCAGTATAACAATGTACAAATTTATATCATGTAACAGTTGTTTAAATTACATTGTGCTGCGTTGCGTTTTGAAACATTTTAAATATAGCTATGCAAAGACATTCGTTGTTTTGTATATGCTTAATAACTACACTTATTTATTATTTAAATAAACAAAACATACTTTGCTGAATACTTGAGTATTAAATCAATCAAACACCTGTACTATTGAGAACATAACCATACATACCAACTTTGCTTTTCTTAATAGACATCTGCTGTTTTCTTAAAGCTGACTTTTAATTTACTTACAAGAAAAACATTTAGTAATTCTCCAAAATTGCTTGGATTTATACTGACATTTAAAATCAGCTTTGTCACATTAGATTAAGCCAAAGTCCATTAGGTACACTGGTGGTAACGTACAGATGCAGAAATATAAACTATAATTTATAATTACATATATATGATTGTAGTTTGTGCTGCTGTCAAAATACTAGGGGTGGCACGGTTCACAAAACCCTCGGTTCGGTTCGTATCACGGTTCTATTGTCACGGTTCTCGGTTCAGTACGGTTCTTGTTGTTATTTTTTCTTTTAATTTTTAACACTCCAGAAATGTATTATCTTATTAATGTATTAATTATCCATAATTTAGGATACAGTATTAAAAAAGTTATATCATGTAATCATGCACAAACTGAATTTGACTTTAAGCACATTATTGGGACCATCCCTGAGGAAAGCCAGATGAGATTTTGATACAGCAAGAGGGAAAACATTGATGATTTCAACATTCTTTTCATTTATTTGGCAAAAAAGAGAATGTGTATTGCCATCTACATGAACTTATGTGCCTTTTTAGCACAAAAAGATAACTTGGATTTATCAAAATCCCAACTTCAGTGTAGCTCTAATATTTATCATTGAGAGGCTGCTTTTTTACTGCAAAGAGTATATTTGGACGAGAGAGAAACATAACGTTTACACCTGTAATATTTAAATCCGTCTCTTTTGTCCACTTTTGACTACTTCTGTCCTGATTACTTTAAGGGGCAGTTTATGAAATAAGATCGCGCAACTTTCACACGGTAGCAAAATGAAACTACGCGGAAATCAGCCGCTTTCGTTTTATCAATGAAAGGCTAAAAATAGCGCTGAATATGAAAAGACGTAAAACAGTGTTCATTACCTCAGATTAGATAAATGGGCGGAGAGAAGGCTGTCTTCGCGTGTGGCTGTTTTGAACACATTCAACCCATAGCCTGCAGTTCTATATGTCTATATCATCATAGGTAACATGAAATAAAAAATGTTTCCACACACCAAACTTATACGACGCTGGGGCATCCTCCAACTCCGGGCAGACTTCCTTTTCTCTCCCTCTTGCCATTTCTACACGTAACATGACCGGCAGCACTCACTCTCCACAGCAGTCACCTCTTCTTTCGCGCTATTCGCGAAAGGGAAACACGCTATCTGAGGTCACATACAGGGCATGAGGTTACATTGCGCATGCCATGAACCGTTGAACCGTACGGCACACACGCGCTCCGAACCGAGACAAGCGAACCGAACGGTTCGGATTTTTTTAATGAACCGTGCCACCCCTACAAAATACAATTATAAATGTTAACAATAGCATATTTCTATTCTCACACATACTATAGTTGTGTGTGACCCATTTGACCTTGTGTGTGTGTGTGTGTGTGTGTGTGTGTGTGTGTGTGTGTGTGTGTGTGTGTGTGTGTGTGTGTGTTTGCTTAGACTACTTCTGTATTGATTATGTAGACTTTTATGTAGACTCTTACGAACAGTCAAGTCACTCACTCAGAAGATAGTAAAATAAATATCTTGTAAATTCAAATCAGAGCATCTTCCATGTCTGTAATGGATGTATTCTTGGGTCTATAAGGTAACAATAATATAACTTTTGTTTAAAATGGGTTTGGCTAAAAGAAAATATTGTTTTGTCTATAATACTACTAGGTCATTATACTATATGGGTTAAATAGAATAGCATTACTAAAAAGAGACTAAAATACAATTTCACTGACTAAAACTAGACTAAAATGTCATCAGTTTTTCGTCGACTAAAACTAGACTAAAATAGTCATGGATAAGTCTGACTAAAATAAGACTAAAACTTGACTAGACTAAAAAGAGTATGACGTGACTTAAACTAATAAAAACTAAAATGACACCTTGACACAAAGACTAGACTAAAACTAAAATGAAAACAGGCTGCCAAAAACAACACTATTTTCTATTTAGATAAATAAAAATATGTATTTATAAAAAAGTTTTTTTTAAATTTCACACAATGTTGTCCTACAAACATTTTGTATTGATGATAATAAAAACAGACATAGTAAATGTAACTATGTTATAGAGTCCATTTTATAGAGTCTATTAGGACAAACTAATAAAACTCATTACATTTTATAGCATTAAAATTCCAAAAAAAGTTTTAAAATATTTAGCAAAAAGTAAATTTTGTTTAAATGAAGTTTGAAGCCTGTGAAATTTAGTGAGATGTCCTTACATAAAGCTTGGCAACCCTGACAGCAAAATGGAAATAAAGTATTTGCATGACTTTGTAACTAATGTAAAATTGAAGTTATAATTTAAAAGGCCCATATTGTGTGGCTAAAAAGCACATTACTTTGTGTATTCGGTGTAACACAATGTGTTTGCGTGGTTTAGTGTTCAACAACGCATTATTTTTTACATACCATACATTTTTGTAGCACTTCTGCCCATCTGTAATAGATCGTTTTGTCCAAAGCTCATCGTTCTGAGAAAGCACGGTGTGAACCGATTGGCCAGCTATCCATTGCGTTGTGATTGGTCAAAACGGAAATGTGACCCTTCTTACCATGTTTTGAAAGATAAGCACCGAAAGCAATAGTGAAAGCCTGGAGATACTATCGTCTTTACTACCTTATTAATAGCCTGAATCTGACCCAGAAAATGATCGTTCAACTTTACCAGCGCGATGTGAGTAGAACGTAACAGATATAAAACCATGACTGCATTTGTGATGGTAGAAACGACAATCAATCAGCGCTTCTCTACATTGCACAAAACGTTTGAATCCTCAGTATGAAATTCATTAAATATGAAAACACAGGCACGACACTGCTCAAAATTCGCATTTAAATCGTCAGTTGGAAATTCTTTAAATATAAAAACATCGGCTACTTACAGGATGTCAGTCAGCAGAACCAGATTGTAGTTGCAAAGTTGGAATTGCTCCACTTTTTAGATGAAGCCTGTGGCTGTTTCTCAATTCCAAGAACGCAAAGAACGGACTTGCGTACTTGGTCTTGCCAGGCGACTTGGAAGAACAAACTCAGAAGGCATTTGTGAGAATTGAGATGTGTGCGACCTTTCTGTTGGTTACCTGACCTTCACAGATTTCAGCGCGCAAGTCTGCACTTGATGCTTCCTCGATATCAAGAACACATCCGGGTATTTTCATGCATCCTCTGTACTTGGGTTCTTGAGAATTGTAATTGAACTTCAACGATTAATGATGACGTAGAGTGAGAACACAAGGACGCAATAACGGTGAAGAACGCATATTGAGAAACAGCCTTTGTGTACATCCAATCTTGTGTTTAGAAAGTAGTCCTTTCAGCTGCTGTGCAGCACACAATCAAACATTTCACCTGTAATGTTCTGAAACAGTGTTGTAAATAAAACCTAACCCCTGGTTTCTTAATGTTTACTCTATTGGAAGGCCAAACAAAGTTATTTGCGTTTCGCAATTAAACACAGCGTGCCCTATTTTAACGATCTGAAACGGAAGTGCGAAGCGCAAAGCGCAAGTGACTTTGTAGGCGGATCTTGGGCGCTGTTGCTAGAAATACCTCTTGCGCCAGGCGCAAATCAATAAGGGGTTGGTCTGAAGTAGGTTCATCATTCATAGTTGTGGTTTGGGCGTAACGTCAAATAAACCAATCAGAACGCTATCCAACATTCCCTTTAAACGCAAGGGCGCAAGTTCCATGGCGGGTTGCTATTATTATGAGGGATTTACCAGGCGCACGCCAGGAGCGGTTCACAGCCGAGGAGACCCACGTTCTTGTAAGAGCAGTCAAAGACAGAGAATTTGTTTTGTATGGGGATAGGATATACCCGCCCAAATCAGTGTCGGTTAAACAGGCGTGAGAGGAAATAGCCACAATTGTCTCATCAGCTGGCATCCCAATCGTTGCACCAAGCACTACAATGATGTCAGGAGACGGGGGAATCCCAAGCTTGCCAGCATAAATCGGGCACGCTGTGTAACGGGAGGTGGATCTGCCTCTACACAGGACCTGACGCCAGCAGAGGACATCGCTGCGTCCACCCTCACCGCTGAAGGGTTTGGGGGCTTTGAAATCGGACCCAAGAAACGCAAGCAAGGTCCAACCCCAAAGTACACTTACAAATCAAGTTCATATACATTAAGGTTTCTTATGAAAACATTTTAATTATTATTTACATAAAATAAACGTAATACAGCCATACAACAAACTTATGAAAATATTTTAATCGTTATTTGCATGAGAATTTTTTAACGCAGCCACACAATAAATAAAAACTATCATCACAATGCTCACCACTATGATTTCCCTTATCTCATGTGTTAATATTTTTTATTGTAACAATTTATGATTTGCAAAAAGAACTGTTGCATATGTGTAGATTAGATAAGCAAAGTGTGAGCGCGTTGTGCACGCTATACATTATGGTCAAGCATGCGCCCTTAAAATAGCATAATGAACCATGCGCAACGCGCCACTGACTTTAGACTAGTTTTTTCTGGTCAATTGTTTTTTGAAACTGCAAAATAGCATCAGGGATGGTTTGCGTCAGAACAAGCCTCCTTTTTTGCGCTGAGCCGCCCAAGGAGCGGACGTTCATTCCCTAGTTTACCGATGTGCATCTGTGGAGGGAAAACCCCGCTGTGCGCCGGTGCAAAATACAAATGATACATGCGTCACTGACAAAGTCAATTGCGCTGGGCCCAGCATCTCCACGACATGGCGGCAGCAACAATACTACAGCGTGATTGAAAGTTACACCCTCTATCTTTGCGTGTACATTAGGGCGGTGTAAATCAAAATGTTCAAACCAATCAAATATTCTTTGCGTGTACATTAGTGCGATGTTAATCAAATGTTCAAACCAGCATGACGTTCTTTTAAAAAGATCTCTTTGGATTTGAAACTAAAATTTTTGCAACTTTGCAGATCTTTTATTTGCACAGACATCATTTAACACACTAAAAACAAAGAAAAACTTAAGGATAAACTGAATTATGCACTTTCCATCAGCTCACTTTATTTCCTCAGGTGCAGTCATAACATCAAACTACTGTATAACAATATAAACAGTACTGCATCATCCTATATCTGTAATAAAAATATATTGATAGATCTTACAACCTTGATATACCTCCTAGCCCTAATACAGCCTATAAAATATTGTAAGAGTTGCTTTACTGATGGTGTAAATCAGAGTCACTGAACTGAAGTGACATACTCGGCACACTCCTATCAAGCTAAGCAAATTGAATATGTGTCTATTTTAAAAACAAGCAATAAAGACACATCTAAAAAAGCATTACAGAATCATCTCTAATTTTAATATCCTAACTTAGAATCTGGCTCAGTGCTGTCCTATATTCACGCTTTTGGAACTCCACTCATCCAATCAGATTTGTGGACCAGAACTAATTGTTCATCAGGTAACAATGTAGGCTATCACACACAGCTTTCTGGCAGGGGTGATTCAAGAGTTGAGTTTTTAAATAAACTCAGGAAACTGGAGAGAAAGGGCTTGAAACAGAAACTCTGTAAAAGTGACACAGATCACCTCAACTGGTAAAACCGCCCATGATAATCATCACTGGCTCTGCCTAGATTTCATTTCCTCACAGGATATTGGCTCAACTCGCATCACTAATGTACAGGAGACAAAGAAGCAGAGCATGAAAACACTGGATGGCTGAACCAGATATAACAGAGGTAGACGCAGAAGGAAGGAAATCAGACTAATTTTAATTGCAAGCTTAATAAAATATGTTTTTGTGCTGAGGCAATCTGCTCTACCTAGTCTGTTGGTTGTATAAAAACAAAAGGTCTGTATGGCACAAAAACCCTGATTGCCAGCGCCTCTCGACGAGAGTGCTAAAATTTTTAATTAGGGTTTATTTTCCCTGAATCTAATTAGTGGTATAAGAGCGGGCGAAACATTGCAAGAGGCTACGCAAATGAAATCTGCTTTCTGTGTCAGAGACATAGACAGCTAATGATGCCACTTTCCTCCGAAGCTATGAAAAAACGTAAGGAATAAAACGTTAATGGAGAGACAGCGACAGCGTAGTTGTGAACAGAAAGTGACGAGGGTTTAGAACAACACAGACAACCTGCCACAGGTGGGACTAATTAAACACTAACTCAACTAACTTAAACTTGAACACGCTTGCTAATGCACAACATGGAGAACAGAAAATGAATGCCTAATTTAAATACACCATTCACTAAAAAGTATACTGTAGGCTGCAGGTGAGGTATATTTTGAGAAGTGAACAGAATAAATTATATATTCAGTGATGCTGAACAATTATTTTATAATATGTAACAAAAAATTCTAAATTGGTTTAAAGTTAAACAAAGTATACAGTCATCACTCCACTACATTTCATACATACTCTGGTAGGACAGAAAAACATTTATATATTCAGAGCAGACCCACCGTTATGAGCACTAATAAGGGAGCATTACAGGAAGTCTGCTGGTGATAAGAAAACAGCCCAGTTTGGTGCCATAATGAATTAATCGAGTGAAATGGGTTTGAGCCAGTGCTTTATTGGTTTGAATGGATGGCTGTCCAAGCAAACTCCTGCAGTCTACACCATGCAATCAGGTAAAGTGTATCGAGTGCACAGAGCCAACCCAGACCCAAGCCAAAAAAGTGAAACCAGAAAAGAAACAGCACGATCCACAGCGCTGTCTATATAGATAAGTGTGACAAAATAGTGCAATATGTTGCATCAGAGGGGCACCATGAAGTGCTATAGCTGTTTGTCCGCTATTAATAAAGTATGCATTATGGGAGATACATTGTTGTGAAAAAGTGTTTGTCCCCATTGTGATTGTTTATGTTTTTGCATGTTTGTCACACTTTATTGTTTCAGATCATCAAACAAATTTAAATAATAAAGATAACACAAGTAAACACAATATGCAGTTTTTAAATAAAGGTTTTTATTATAAATGGAAAACAAAATCGAAACCCACATGGTCATGTGTGAAAAAGTGCTTGCCCCTTAACCTAATAACTGGTTGGGCTACCCTAGCAGTAACAACTGCAATCAAGCGTCTGCGATAACTTGCAATGAGTCTGTTACAGCGCTGTGGAAGAATCTTGGCCAACTCCTCTTTGCAGAATTGTTGTAACTCAGCCACATTGGAGGGTTTTCGAGCATGAAACCCCTTTTTAAGATCATGCCACAGCATCTCAATAGGATTGAGGTCAGGACTTTGACTATGTCACTCCAAAGTCTTCATTTTGTTTTTCTTCAGCCATTCAGAGGTGGACTTGCTGGTGTGTTTTGGATCATTGTCCTGCTGCCAAGTTCGCTTCAGCTTAAGATCACAAACAGATGACCAGACATGGTCCTTCAGGATTTTTTGGTAGATAGCAGAGTCCATGGTTTCATTTATCAAAGCAAGTTTTTTAGGTCATAAAGAGGCAAAATTGCCCCAGACCATCAAACTACCACCACAGTTTATGAAATGTGGTGTTACTTTTATGCCAGACATAATGGGACACACACCTTCCAAAAAGTTCAACTTTTGTCTCATCAGTCCACAGAGTACTTTTTTCCAAAAGTCTTGGGAATCATCAGTATGTTCCCTTTCGAGGAACTCGAGCTGCGTCGCCATAGCAACGCCTTGGGGAACGCCCCGGCGTGACCAATCCGAAGCACGTGCAAAACACAAACAATGATGAGACAACTGCACACCGACCGTGATGCCGTGCGGACCAGGGGCACAAGAAGGCACCCCACACAAACACACTCGCTTTTAGTGCCTCAGCAAGTGACTACGTGTATGTTTGCATAAATCTGAAGTATGTTCAAGAAGTTCAAGTATGTGTATCTCCCTGTCAGCGCGATATCACAGACAAGGATACACATGTATGTGTCTTTGAGCGCAGCACGCACAGTTGGCTTTTGAGGATATTGGCTGTGTGCACTGTGATCATTCCCGTGCACGTGTTGCGCTCCAGCTTCGCGTTTAGAGAATGATATCTCAGGCTCGCGGATCCGGTCCCGCTTCTGTCGAGGCAGAGCGGTGACTGCACTCGTGCGTGCAGGCGGCGGTATCCCCGCCTACACCCGTGTCATCTGTCTCTCACTCTCTAGGAAGCTTGGGCTCGCGGTTGCGATCCCGCTTTTCAGCGGCGGTTGCGCTCGTGGGAGTCGCCATATGATTTCGTGCAGGCGGCGGTATCTCCGCCTGCACGTGAAGTCTCTCTCTCGCCGGATCGGGAAGGCGCCCTGCGTGAGAGCCATATATTTTCAGCTGTCTGTCTCCGATGGATCCTCTTCATAATACGCCTACTGTTTAAGGCTAAACGTGCAGTTTCCACGTGAAGCCTCCTCTTTTTACAGTATGGAGGAATTATATATACATACATTTTTTACACCTGTATGTGTAGACTATGTATGTGTATCTAACTGTCACAGCCTGCATGAGCTGTTTGTCATTGTTCGATGAGTCAAACAGTGAATTTATGTCCATGCTGTGTGTTGCTTGTACAGCTGTGCACAGCATTTATTCTCCTGATCGGCCGCTGGTGCGCCATAAGTCAGATAATGATTTTGTGTGTTACGATTCGAGACCCTCATCTGCTGAGGCGGGTGACGTCTTCGTTCGTGGCACTCACTTTCTTATTGAAGCAAAGCAGCTCACACCTCATTCATGGTGCCTGCTTCCCTTCGGTGCGTAGTACGACAGGCAGCCGCCATTAACCTTCATCTGCATACAGCTGGCTCCAGTAATGGAGCATGGCTACATTCTTGTGCAGGAGGCTGTAGAACCTCCACATGAGAAATGACAGCTTACAGCCTTTACTTTATTGTTCCAAAAAAAGGGGAATCGTTCAGTGATGCGGCTCAGTTCTACGCTGTTACTGAAACCGATTGTGATGCAATCAGATCCGAGGACTGATTCCTTACATTAGAGCTTATGTCTCCATTCAACACGGGAGGGTTTTTCCTGAGGGGAAACCCGTCTCACATGATCAAAGTCACGCACCGTTGTTTGCGTGCTTTGGTAACAGGAAGAAAGCCATGGCTTCTGTCCCAAGGTCCTGTGTTGGGTGCGCGTTGTCGATGTGTGACGCTGACAACAGACGCATCCCTCACAGGTTGTTGTGATTATGGAAAGCCAAAAGGGTCAAAAATCGCTGAAACTCATCATCGGCTATGGCACTGAAATTGCCTTGGAAATGATGATGGTATGGGTTGGAGTCCCATTTCCTTCTAGACCTGAGGAGCCATCATGTGTTTGTCTAGACAGGCATCACATTGGTGGTTTCTTAAATAAATTTCTAAGGAGGTCTGCAATCAAAGTCACGCATTGTTGCCTGCGTGCTTTGGTGGTGTGGAGAAGACCTTGGTTTCCATCCTAAGGCCTGTTTTTGGGTGCGCGCTACTGGCGTGTGACGCTGACCAGACGCACTCCCCACAGGTTGGAGTACAGTATGGAAAGCTGAGAGGGCCAAAATCACTACATTATTGATTTTGGGGTAATGGCATTGTGGTCTCTGGACAAACTGTGCTCCTTCACGACAGTTTAGATCCCAGGCCACTTGAATATGGCAAATGCCCTGAATGGCAACACCCATTGCTGGGGAGTTGAGACTTCAGCCAGATGTGGTGAATCACATTTGGAGAGGATCTGGACGCGCAGAGGTGGATCTGTTTGCGTCTCAGGACCGCACACACTGCCCAATGTGGCTTTCTTTTTTCCCCAATCACAGAAGTTCTGGAGGAAGCTTGCCAGAGATATGGCCTGTTGGTTTGGCCTCTGAGGGGGCCAGGCTCATAGGCTCAGGTCTCTCAACTGAGGTTGTGGAGACCATACTTTACTCCTGACAAACCCAGTTAACCGCCCTGTTTATGTGGTGCTGAGGTTTCTGTAGGAGCAATTCTCTGCTGGCTTAACTCCTTCCACTCTTAAGGTTTAGGTGGCAGCAGTCTCTGCCCACCATACTCCTTTGGAAGGATGTCATGCTCCCAACTGAGGTTGTGGAGACCATATGATTACTCCAGAGCTCCCTCAGGAGCTTAGGGACTATGTGGAGAAACTTCACCTCATGGTTTTCAGCTCACCTGACAGACCCAGTTATTGCCCTGTTTATGTGGTGCTGAGGTTTCTGCAGGAGCAATTCTCTGCTGGCTTAATTCCTTCCACTCTTAAGGCTTAGGTGGCAGCAGTTTCTGCCTACCATACTCCTTTGGAAGGATGTCCTGCTCCCAACTGAGGTTGTGGAGACTACGATTACTCCAGAGCTCCCTCAGGAGCTTATGCCCTAAGTGGAGAAACTTCACCTCATGGTGTTCAGTTCACCTGACAGACCCAGTCATCTGCCCTGTTTATGTGGTACTGAGGTTTCTGCAGGAGCAATTCTCTGCTGGCTTAATTCCTTCCCTTATTAAGGCTTATTAAGGTGGCAGCGGTTTCTGCCTACCATATTCCTTCTGGAAGGACCTCATACCTCGTCTGGACAACCCCTCGAGAGAGCTTTATGCCCTTAAGTGGAGAATATTTCACCTATTGGTGTTTAACTCCCCTTACAAACCCAGTCAACTGCCCTGTTTATGTAGTACTGAGGTTTCTGCAGCAGCAATTCTCTGCTGGCTTAACTCCTTCCACCCTTAAGGTCTAGGTGGCAGCAGTCTCTGTTTACCATGCTCCTTTGGAAGGACCTCATGCTCCCGAATGACGTTGTGGGAACCAGATGATAACTTCAGAGCTCCTTTACGAGGAAGCTTATGCCCTTCAGTAGAGAAACTTCACCTTTCGGTGTTCAGCTCACCTGACAAACCCAGTCAACTGCCCCTTGACGTAGTACTGAGGTTTCTGCAGGAGCATATCTCTGCTGGGTTAACTCCTTCCACACTAAGGTTTAGGTGGCAGCAGTCTCTGCCTACCATACTCCTTTGGAAGAATGTCATGCTACCAACTGAGGTTGTGGAGACCATATCTTTACTCCACCTTTAAGATATAGGTGGCAGCAGTTTCTGCCTACCATACACTTCTGGACTCTCTGAGGGCAGTCTACATACCAGGCCACCTGAATGTGGCAGATGCCCCTTCAAGACAACCGACATCTTCGGTGGGAGTGGAGACTACATCTAGATGTGGTGAACCACATCTGGAAAAGATTTGGATGCGCAGAGGTAGATCTGTTTGCATCCCAGGACATCACACTTTGCCCACTGTGGTTTCCATGGTACAGGCGTGGCCGAGGCTACGTCTGTATGCCCACCTCTGGTTGTGTTTATCCCTCCATGGGGAAACTTTATTCCCTTAAGTGGGAAATTTTCTCCTCTTGGTGTTCAGCTCATATGACAGACCCAGTTTATTGCCCTGTCGACGTAGTTCTGAGGTTTCTGCAGGAGCGTTTCTCTGATGAGTTTACTCCTTCCACCATTAAGGTTTAACGGCAGCAGTTTCTGCCTACCATACTCCTGTGGAAGGCTCGTCAGTGGGTAGACACCCATTAGTGGCTCGCTTTCTTCGTGGGACTCGTAGGTTGCGACCTGTTAGTCGCTCCAGGGTGCCCACTTGGGACCTAGCGGTCGTGCTGGAAGGGCTCTTGTTGGCTCCGTTCGAGCCACTTGAGACTTCGCCAAATAGGTTTCTGGCCTTTAAGACTTCCTTCTGGCTATTACTTCTTTAAAGCGAGTGGGGGACCTTCAGGCCCTGTCAGTATCCCCTGCAGGTCTGAGTTTGCACCAGGGATGGCTAAGGCTTTTCTACACCCAAAGCCAGGTTATGTTCCTAAGGTGTTGAACAATGGGCCGAGGCCCATTGTTCTGGAGGCCCTTTGTCCTCCCCCATTCAGGAGCGCGGACCAGGAAAAGCTGAATTTGGTGTGTCCTGTGCGAGCACTGGATACATATGTTCACATGACTGCTCAGTGGAGGAGTCCGAGCAGTTATCTGTGTGCTTTGGTTCACCCAGAAAAGGTTTACCGGTGACCAAGAAGACTCTGAGCAGATGGATAGTAAATGCTATCTCACTGGCTTATGAGCATCAGGGTATACTCTCACCCGTCGCTGTGAGTGCCCACTCTACTCGGGGTATGGCTGCCACTAAGGCCTTAGGGTCAGGCGCTTTACTCCAGGAACGTATGTGATGCGGCCGGTTGGTCTTCGCCGCTCACCGTCGTTAGGTTTTATAATTTAGACCTAGACTCCTCTTTAGGGTCCCAGGTTCTTTTGCCTTGACTGTGTTCAGTTATACACGCTGCAGGCATTTGGTAGTATGGAAGCGTGGGCATCTCGTTCCCCAAAGCGTTGCTATTCCGACGCAGCTCGAGTTCCTCGAAAGGGAACGTCTCAGGTTACGTATGTAACCCTGGTTCCCTGAGAAGGGAACGAGACGCTGCGTCTCCATGCCATACTCCCTGCATCCCTGCAGGCACTTGCTTCGGCACTTGGTAGCGAGTGTGTTTGTGTAGGATGCCTTCTTATACCCCTGGTCCGCACGGCATCACAGTCAGTATACAATTATCTCATCATTGTTTATGTTTTACATGTGCTTCAGATTAGTCACGCCGAGGCGTTCCCCAAAGCGTTGCTATGGCGACGCAGCGTCTCGTTCCCTTCTCAGGGAACCAGGGTTACATACGTAACCTGAGACGTTTTCTGGCAAAAGAGCCTTTATGTTCTTTATGTTTAGCAGCGGTTTTCGTCTTGGAACTTTGCCATGCAGGTCATTTTGCCAAGTCTCTTCCTTATGGTGCAGTCATGAACACTGGTCTTAACTGAGGCAAGTGAGGTCAAAAGTTCTTTGGATGTTGTTGTGGGGTCTTTTGTGACCTCTTGGATGAGTCATCGCTGCGCTCTTGGGGTAATTGTGGTTGGCCGGCCACTTCTGTGAAGGTTCACCACTGTTCCATGTTTTTGCCATTTGTGGATAATAGCTCTTACTATGGTTTGCTGGAGTCCCAAACTTTAGAAATGCCTTTTAAAGCAACACCAAATAGTTTTTTTATTTTAAAATAACGTTTCCAAAAAAGTTTCAGTCGTTCATACACTCGAAACTGTAAAGATTCAATCTTTGGGCTGTTGTTCCACTCCTGGCCTGCAGGGGGCGCCCCATTAAAGCTTCCTTGTTGGACACCCTCCTCATCTCCAGATGGCACTGTAACCCCAAGCTCAGCGCTCACCACGCCTGCTGATTGCAATATTGTGTGTGATTGTTCTTTCCTCATTAGCCTTGATATCTTTCACCTGTGTTTTGCCCTTTATAAGAGTGCTTGTTCTTTGCCATCTTGTTCAGTCTTGAGCCATTGTACCCCAGGCTACAGATCTCCAGATAATAGTTTGTATCTTGTACCTTTTTTTACCCTTGTGTCTTTTTTGTGTTTCACTGTTTTACGGAAGCTCTGCTATCCTAGTTTTTTTGTACTTTGTTCCTTGATTTCTCAAGTAAAGACTATTTTTATTTTCTGGAAACTGAAGTCTCTCGACTCATTGGTCTTCTGCTTTTGGGTTCCACTGTCTGGGAGTTAGCTCAGCAGATAACACGCCACGCTTGGAACACCAGAGACCCGTGTTCAAACCCAGCCAAAGTCAATCACATTACAGCAAGACTGAACCATGGAAGGGAGCCCAGCAGAACAACCATCACCCTCCTCCAATGTAGATCATATTCTGACAGCCCTCTCAGATCAAGCAGCAACCATTCAGCGACATGATCAGGCCCTATCAGAGATTATTCATATTTTGAATCTCCAGTCTCAAACCTTCTTGCCCCAAGCATCCCAATCACCCCCTGATCTTCCCAGCAGACCCATGTTATCATTCCCATCAGAGCCCAAGCTACCACCACCCGAGAGATTCGACGGCACTCCAGAGAGATGCAGAGGTTTCATTACCCAATGTACCCTGGCCTTTCAGCTACAACCCAGCAGCTTTCCTACTGAGAATAGTCAGGTAGCTTACATTATTACCCTCCTAACTGGTAAAGCCTTGGACTGGGCATCTGCCCTGTGGGATCAGGGATCTCCAGTAACCACCAACTGCCATGACTTCATTTCTGAGATGAAGAGTTTTTCACCATCCGGCCAGTAGGGGGGATGTGGATCACCGCCTGCTCAATCTCTCAAGGTACCCGAAGTGCAGCTGAGTTTGCTATAGAGTTTTGAACTCTTGCCTCAGAGAGTGGGTGGGATCAGAAAGCATTGAGGGCTACATTTCACCATGCTCTATCTCCAGAGATCAAGGATGAGCTAGCCTTCCGTGACCCGGCGCCGGACCTCGAGGCTCTCATTGATGTGGCAATCCGGGTGGATCATCGGCTCAGGGAACGCCAGCAGGAGCATCAACGAGAGACTAGAATTTTTGAGTCTGCCAGTGCTGTTAAGTTGCCTTCATCTCTTAGTGCCCCTGAAGAACCCATGCAGCTGGGTGGAACCCGAATATCCCAGACTGAGCGCAAACGACGGATGAGAGAGAAGTGTTGCCTCTACTGTGGCAAACCAGGTCACTTTCGCCTTGCTTGTCCAGAGTTATCGGGAAAAGCCAACTCTCGCCCAGGAGGAGGGGGGCCAGGGCGAGATTAGAATCTATCCCCTGCTCAGCACCCACAGGGTTGACCATCCAGGCTACTGTCACCCAGGGCAACCACCATCATCCAACCTGTGCCTTTGTTGACTCTGGGGCTGCTGGGAGTTTTATGGACTTTGAGATGGCCAAGAGGTTTGCTATTCAGCCAACAATGCTCCAAAGACCCCTTAACATTACAGCAGTCGATTGGCAGTCCTCTGGGATCAGGAGAGGTCAGTCAATGTACCCCTCCTCTGCAGCTACAGGTGGGGCAACACCGGGAATGGATACAGTTCTTTCTGATTAACTCTCCAAAGCTTCCTCTTATCATCGGTTTCCCTTGGCTGACCTTACACAACCCACACATTGACTGGGCCAGAGAGATGGTTAGAACCTGGGGAGCTGACTGCCTAGTGTCAGATAACACCTTCTGTCACCCTTCTTAGCCATTAGAGATATTTCCAGAGCCCTCACCAGACGTCCCTAAGGGGAGATCTGCATCTGTTTCCCAGACCGTATTTACAGAAGTCATGGCCGTTCCCAAAATGGTGCCTGTAAAGACCCAGCCACTTGCTCCCTGTCCTGAGTTATCTCGAGTTCCCCAGGAATATGCAGACCTCCAGGAAGTCTTTAGTAAACCCAAGCTGCCACTCTGCCCCCGCATAGAGCATATGACTGCTCTATTGAATTACTGCCTGGTACTAGTCCACCACGTGGAAGGCTCTATTCCATCTCTGGCCCTGAGAGAGTCGCCATGGACAAGTACCTCAAGGAGGCCCTAGACAGCGGGTTCATCCGTGCATCTACTTCATTTGCAGGGGCTGGGTTTTTCTTTGTGGAAAAGAAGGACGGGGGCCTCCGACCCTGCATAGACTATCGGGGCTTGAACCTTATGGGGCGGTTTCCCGGACAGGGATTAGACTAGTCCTAGACTTAGACTAGTCCTAGATTTAAACACTTTTAAGAGCTCTCCAAACTGAAAACAACTTGCACTTACATATCTTAAAATAAAACAGTGCCCTTTGTTTTACTTCAAAATGCACACAGGTAATGTTTTTAGTGAGGCATGTTTGTTAAAACTAGTTATATTTCCTAATTAAACTAAGGCCTAGTCCTGGATTAAGATAATCCTGGTCCGGGAAACCGCCCCTATAACCATAAAGAACGGGTATCCTCACCCTCTTATGTCCACAGCCTTTGAGATCCTGCAAGGGGCCACGATCTTCTCGAAACTTGACCTTCGTAATGCTTACCACTTGGTTAGAATTCGTGAGGGGGACGAGTGGAAGACAGCGTTCAACACCCCGACTGGCCACTACGAGTACCAGGTAATGCCATTTGGCCTAGTCAATGCACCAGCCGTCTTCCAAGCATTTATTAATGATGTTCTAAGAGATATGCTGAATACATCTGTGTTTGTCTACCTGGATGATATTTTGATTTTTTCCCACAATTATCAAGAGCATGTTCAGCAGGTCAGACAGGTCCTGGCCCAGCTACTGAAACATAGGCTCTATGTAAAGTTGGAAAAGAGCGAGTTTCATGTTTCAGAAGTTTCCTTCCTGGGCTTTACAGTATCTAAGGGCAACCTTCAAATGGACCCAGGCAAGATACAGGCTGTTTTGGATTGGCCTCGACCAACTTCAGTGAAACAGGTACAGCGCTTCCTGGGCTTTTCTAACTTTTACAGAAGATTTATTAGAGACTTTAGTTCTGTGGCCAAGCCTTTATCCGCAGTGACCAGGAAGTCAGCTAAGCCATTTGTGTGGACTAACAGAGCAGATCACGCCTTCAACAGGCTAAAGCGACTCTTTACATCTGCCCCAATTCTAACCCTCCCTGACCCAGAGCTTCCTTTTGTGTTGGAGGTGGAAGCCTCAGATGTGGGAATAGGAGCCGTCTTGTCACAGAGAAGTAAGTGTGATAACAAGCTTCACCCATGTGCTTTCTTCTCTCGTCAGCTTACCCCAATGCAGAGGAACTATGATATTGGGAACCGGGAACTACTGGCTATCAAGCTGGCCTTAGAAGAGTGGAGGCACTGGCTGAAGGGGGCCAAACAACCATTCCTAATCTGGACTGACCACAAGAACCTCACTTATATCCAGCAGGCAAAGAGATTGAATGCCCGACAAGCCCGCTGGGCCCTTTTTTTCAATCGATTTAACTTTACTCTCTCCTATCGCCCAGGTTCTAAGAATCTCAAGCCAGATGCGCTCTCAAGGCAGTTTGAACCACCAGAAGTACAAAGCTATCCAGAGTTTATTCTCCCTACTTCCAGAGTGGTTGCACCTATCCAATGGGATATTGCGACAGCAGTTAGGAAGGCCCAACAGCAGCAACCAGGCCCAGGTAATGCCCCCCAGGGTGTCTTTTTGTTCCTAACCCCCTACTTTCTAAGGTCTTGCAGTGGGCTCATGCCTCCCTCCCTTCTGGACACCCTGGGAATACGAAGACATGCAAGCTCATCCAGAGAAAATTCTGGTGGCCTGGATTGTGGAGGGACAGTCGGGCCTTTGTGGCTGCATGCTCCGTCTGTGCCCAGAATAAGGAGCCAAGGACCCACCCTCATGGCCTGCTGCACCCACTGCCCATTCCAAAACGTCCTTGGTCCCACATTTCCTTGGACTTCATCACAGGCTTACCTCAGTCTCAAGGAAATACGGTAATCCTTGTAGTAGTGGACAGATTTTCTAAGAATTGTCACTTTTTGCCTTTGCCCAAGCTTCCCACTGCTAGCCAGACTGCAGAACTATGAGGCACGTGTTCAGAATCCACAGCTTTCCCAATGACATGGTTTCTAATCGAGGTCCGCAGTTTACTTCCCGGTTCTGGAAGGCATTCGGACTACTCATCGGATCTTCCACCAGCCTGTCCTCTGGCTTCCATCCCCAGTCAAATGGCCAGACAGAGAGGGTAAATCAAGAAATTGAGAAGACACTGAGGTGCTTGGTTGCAGACAACCAATCCACATGGAGCTCTCATTTAATGTGGGCTGAATTTGCACATAATACCCTTTACCATTCCTCACTAGTAGGGGTGGCACGGTTCACAAAACCCTCGGTTCGGTTCGTATCACGGTTCTATGGTCACGGTTCTCGGTTCAGTACGGTTCTTGTTGTTATTTTTCCTTTTGATTTTTAACACTCCAGAAATGTATTATCTTATTAATGTATTAATTATCCATAATTTAGGATACAGTATTAAAAAAGTTATATCATGTAATCATGCACAAACTGAATTTGACTTTAAGCACATTATTGGGATCATCCCTGAGGAAAGCAAGGTGAGATTTTGATACAGCAAGAGGGAAGACATTGATGATTTCAACATGCTTTTCATTTATTTGGCAAAAAAAGAGAATGTGTATTGCCATCTACATGAACTTATGTGCCTTTTTAGCACACAAAGATAACTTGCATTTAAAAAAATAGCCAACTTCACTGTAGCTCTAAGATTTATTACTGAGAGGCTGCTTTTTTACTGCAGAGAGTATATATGGATGAGAGAGAAACATAACGTTTACACCTGTTATATTTAAATCCGTCTCTTTTGTCCACTTTTGACCACTTCTGTCCTGATTACTTTAAGGGGCAGTTTATGAAATAAGATCGCGCAACTTTCACACGGTAGCAAAATGAAACTACGCGGAAATCAGCCGCTTTCGTTTTATCAATGAAAGGCTAAAAATAGCGCTGAATACGAAAAGACGTAAAACATTGTGTTCAGTACCTCAGATTAAATGGTCGGAGAGAAGGCTGTCTCCTGTGGCTGCTCGAACACATTCAACCCATAGCCTGCAGTTCAATATATTGTTTTATTTCCGCTGTCATCATAGGTAACATGAAATAAAAAATGTTTCCACACACCAAACTTATACGACGCTGGGGCATCCTCCAACTCCGGGCAGACTTCCTTTTCTCTCCCTCTTGCCATTTCTACACGTAACATGACCGGCAGCACTCACTCTCCACAGCAGTCACCTCTTCTTTCGCGTTATTCGCGAAAGGGAAACACGCTATCTGGGGTCACATACAGGGCATGAGGCTACATTGCGCATGCCATGAACCGTTGAACCGTACGGCACACACGCGCTCCGAACCGTGACAAGCTAACCGAACGGTTCTGATTTTTTTAATGAACCGTGCCCCCCCTACTCACTAGGTATGTCTCCTTTTGAGTGTCAGAATGGTTTCCCTCCCCCTATATTTCCTGGACAGGACAGAGGTTGATGTCCCAGCAGCCACTCAGCTGCTTCGCCATTGCCGACGTTCCTGGCAGAGAGCACGTTGTGCCTTACTGAGGGCTGCCAAACAACAACGGAGGCAGGCAGACCGACACAGAAGGGCTGGACCTATGCTTTGCCCAGGACAAAGAGTATGGCTCTCAACCAGAGATCTTCCATTGCGGGAGGAGTCACGCAAGCTGGCCCCACCGTACATTGGCCCTTTCAAGATCCTGAAGAAGATTAACCCTGTTTCCTATCGACTCCTTCTTCCCAGGTCCATGAAGATTCATCCCACATTTCATGTTTCTCGTTTAAAACCTGTTGTTTGCTCTACTCTGTCCCCAGCTAGGAAACCTGCCCCAGTACCCCGCCTCATTGATGGCCAACCGGTCTATACAGTCCGTAGGCTGATGGATTCCCGAAGGGTTCGTGGGAGGCCTCAATATCTGGTGGATTGGGAGGGCTTTGGCCCAGAAGAACGGTGCTGGGTTCCCGCTCGAGACATTCTTGACCCAGTTCTCATCTCAGAGTTTCGCCAAGCTAAAGAAAACACTTAGAAGTCATCAGAACTTAGTCAGGTGCCATTCCTAGGGAAGGGGCTCCTGTAAAGATTCAATCTTTGGGCTGTTGTTCCACTCCTGGCCTGCAGGGGGCGCCCCATTAAAGCTTCCTTGTTGGACACCCTCCTCATCTCCAGATGGCACTGTAACCCCAAGCTCAGTGCTCACCACGCCTGCTGATTGCAATATTGTGTGTGATTGTTCTTTCCTCATTAGCCTTGATTTCTTTCACCTGTGACTTGCCCTTTATAAGAGTGCTTGTTCTTTGCCATCTTGTTCAGTCTTGAGCCATTGTACCCCAGGCTACAGATCTCCAGATAATAGTTTGTATCTTGTATCTTTTTTGACCCTTGTGTCTATTTTGTGTTTCACTGTTTTACGGAAGCTCTGCTATCCTAGTTTTTTTTGTACTTTGTTCCTTGATTTCTCAAGTAAAGACTATTTTTATTTTCTGGAAACTGAAGTCTCTCAACTCATTGCTATTCTGCATTTGGGTTCCACTGTCTGGGAGTTAGCTCAGCAGATAACACGCCACGCTTAGAACACCAGAGACCCGGGTTCAAACCCAGCCAAAGTCAATCACATTACAGAAACAGGGTGAATGGCACTTTCACATTCGCTTTGCAGCCCTCTATCGGCCAAAACCGCACTAAAGAAGTTTCCAACCGTCAGGTCGTGGTCCTGTAGTTCGAGTGAAAATTACAAAAACTTGCTTTATGGCAGTGGAGCATACTCGGCAGGTACATATAAAAGAAAGATACCATTACCTAGCGTTCATGCAGCTTTTTAATTGTCATCATGGCGGAGCCGTCAAAGAAAAGGAAGGGTTTCATTTCGGAGGAGGCAAAGAAAAGAAAAGTAGGGCTTAATTATTTACGACAGTGGTAATGGACAATTCCGATTCCAACCTGTAGGGGGAGCAAATAGCAAAAATTCTTTAGTGTTGCTTTAATACCTTTTCCAGACTGATAGATCTTAATTACTTTCTCATTTATTCCTGAATTTCTTTGGATCTCAACATGATGTGTAGCTTTTGAGGATCTTTTGGCCTACTTTACTCTGTCAGACAGGTCCTTTGAAGTCATTTCTTGATTGCGAACAGGTGTGGCGGTAAGCAGGCCTGGGTGTGGCTAGAGAAACTGAACTCACGTGTGATAAACCACAGTTAAGTTATGTTTAACGGTACTGGGCGGCAGGGGGGCGTAAGCACTTTTTCACAAAGGGCAATGTAGGTTTGGATTTGTTTCCCTTCAAAATAATAATCTTCATTAAAAAAACTGCATTAGTTGCATTTACTTGTGTTATCTTTTTTATTAATATTTCAACTTGTGTCATGATCTGAAACATTAAAGTGTAGCCTGACTACGTGAGACTTCGTACTTCCGCTCAATTTAATTTCCCTTCTGTACTTAGTCTAAGATATCTCACATTCTGACTGCTGTCCTCCGACCTCAAAACGGCCGGCCCCATTAACGAACAGAGAGCAGGCTGAGAGTCGTGACGTAGACGCTAAGCGCCGAATCTAAGGTTGTAGTTTACAGCGGACATGGAGACACAGAATGCTATTCGCTCTGTTGTGGAGAATATTCCCGGCATTTGCCAACTGAAGCCCGAACAAGAAAAGTGTTTGTTTAATATTTTGAATGGAGATGATGTAGTTGCCCTACTCCCAACAGGTTTTGGGAAAAGTTTAATTTATCAACTTTTTCCGATTGTTAGTGAGGCAGGCAAGGGATAGTTGTGATTGTTTCCTTCTTGGTTGCTCTCATGGAGGATCAGCAGCAACACAGTCTCTGTGGCGTGCACAATGATCGAAAAATCATGGAGGGGAATTTCATTGTTCACAGTTAATGTTGGAGGATGCGTGGGCAATCATTCTTTGGTGACGTTCCTGATTAACAAGAAAATAAGGTAAGAAATTTTTAATTAATTTACATTATGGTTAGGGCTGTCTGGTGGAAGAGTTTTTGAGTTTTGGAGAAGTGAGCGGGTTCCTCCACTTAGACGTGAGTGGAAAGACACCGTAACGATAGTGTTCAACTAGCTCTGGCCCGATTTACTTCACATAATCTGCAAAAGTCATTCACAGCCATGTTCACTCCGTATTTAGCTCTATGAATTTGTTTTCGCATCATACGTGTTTACAGCAGAAGTTCGATGCGGCTGTGCCGGCGCATAACACACGTCATAACCAAACATTATGTGATTGGCTTACATTTACACCATTTTAAACATTAAACAAGCCCCCCCCCAACATGCAAAAACATAAAAAATTAGGAAGGAGGCCAACACTTTTTCATACCACTGTAAACGCCAAGAATGGTGTATATGTGTAGTTCTAATGGTAGAGTATTGTGTCGGCAACACACATACTAATAAAAATGTATAGATGGTTTCAGCGGCAACAACATTAGCGGCTTTTGTGGGCCAAACTTCTGGTAGACTTCAGCAAAGAATCAATAACAAGTAGATTATTTCTAATAACAAGCTAAATAAATAACAAGTAAATCAACTTAGTTCAAAACATAGCTGAGGATCAACTACTACTCTGAGCTAACGTTACGGTGTAAAATTAATGTATACAATGTTAGCTTGATCCTTAAATTATTGCCTAGCTGCCAAACCTCTCTTTGCACACCAGCCAGACATAACTTCGGACCAGGTGCATAACCTTGATATTGTGAGTGTGTCTGATGAAACCGTCTATGGCTTGAATGTATTGTCGATTTGGATAAAAGCATCTACCAAGTGCATAAATGTATATAAACATAATGTAAACTGGATAGAAGATGGATTGTAAATAAGACAGGTTTTCTGCTAAAAGCCAGTTTTCAAAACTGTATTTACCACTGTAACTAGGGGTGGGCGATAAACCGGTAGACATAATTAACCGGTAGAAATTTGTCAACCGGTAGAGATTTTGGGCTATCGTTTCTATCGGGGTTACGTGCCCACGTCACGCTCCTGTGCGCGTGGTCGCGAAAACGTAACGTTTGTACACGTATTTAAGCACTGCAGTTTTAAAACAAGTTATTTTAAGCCATTGATACACAGACAACAGATCTGTATGCGTGCGTTCTTTCTGTGTGTCAGGAGCGGACAAGTCGCGCAGCCGCTGCTTTTTCTGTCTGTGAGGAGCGCGCAAGTCGCGCGACCGCTGCTCATTAAGCTCGTGAGCATTTTTCCCGCTTTATTGGCCTTAAATACATGCATACGTCAAAATTCCCGTCTTTGCAAGCATCCTCATAAACACGACCAGTTAGGTCTTAAGAGAAAGTAAACAGCTAAAAGAGAAAGCGCATGTGTGACAGTGTATTGGATATGGACTTTGGTCTTAAAGGGGAAGTTACCTAATTTTGCTCCTGTCTGTCACTCGTGTTAATCAAACAGCATTGAGAGAAAATCTCTAACTGCTCCTGATTAAATCACTTTTCTACCTTAAATAAAAATATATATAGGCCTATACATACATGCATAATAATTTATTATCATTCTTATATCATTGACTGTTTATCTTCAGAGAGCTTGAGTTTTGTTTGTTTTTTATCTTCTTTCTATGCTTGTATATGTTTTTTGTGAGAATTATGAACATTCCTATGGTATTAAAGATTTAAACCTTATTAAAACATAAAAAAACTCTACCGTGATACATATCGTTATCATGATATAAAATTAATCCTATCGTGATAGAAGATTTTGGTCATATCGCCCACCCCTAACTGTAACAATCTCAAAATTAATTGTATCTGCCAGAAATAGATGGGGCTTAAACCAAAGATTTACAAGACTACACAAGAAGCCTCTTTTAAATGATATTTATTTCCCTTCATAGTTTCAGTTAACAAAAAAGCCTAGTTTAACTCAGAAGATATTAAAAGAATTTTATAAATACATTTTTATAAAATAATGTTGTAAAAAATATATAAAATAAATGTAATTATTAAATGTTTATTAAGAAGAAAAAAATTTCAGGAGCTAAATGTGCCTCCAACTATCGGTCATAGACTTTATCCCCTCTTTCACATTAAACATCACGTCTGCTGTCAATTTGCCTGTGTCTTAATTTTCACGGATCATTTAAAACTACTATGAGCGTAATGCAGCTGTACTTGGCTTGCACTGCACCTTTCCTCAGTTCTCACACGTTCTCCTCTTGCGGTCTTAATTTTCTCCCCCTCCCTTGGATTCACCCCCCTCCCCTTCACCTCAAGATACTTTATAAGAGAGTCAAAACACATATTCATAAAAGAGCAGAAAGCCATCTGGCTCACTGGCATTCAACTGCTTTATATGTGGATTTAATGATTGCTAAATATTACTGTCAGCACTGAATAGTAAACTTTAAATCACTCAGGGATGTCCCTTATATCGCCTAACAGTCACAGCAGAGACATCTCACAAAGTTGCCAATGGTCGCAGTAAACCGATATTGTATGCCCCACAATCAACTAGGACAATGCAAACCACAGCCGTAACAACAACCACCGTAAAAGTCATCGCTGGTCTCCAGGGAGGGGCTGAAATATGTTGTGTATTTTAATTGGTGTTTAATATTTCAGGATAACTGCAATGTAGAACATGACGTACGCTCTTTGTTCGCTGCATCGCCCCATTATTAACTATTATTTAAAGTGCCATCAGCGTTTATAGTGCCTAACTCTGCAGAAGAAAGTTTTGTGAACTTGCAAAGCCCACAAGCAAAAAAAACAAAGCAAAATTCACACCAATACTTTTAAAAAAGCACTGCTACACAGCACCACCCAGTGAGTACAAAAATTAAATGTGTACCATGCAGATACCATCATAAACACCTTTAACACCCCCCTCGACAACCTGCACCTGACAGATGCCCACGGTCACACATTACACTAGTTCCTAACAGAGGTCAAAGGTTTCAGAAGTAATCCATCATAGGTCTTGCCTTGAGAAAGGTCATGCTGAGGATATTTGAAAAGTTAGGTTTACCCTTTCAACTGTGTGTATACTTATAGATGTGTAAATTATCTTTATGGCTACAGAGGGTAGTATGTTTTTACACAGATCAGGCTCACTTATTTCATGGTTTGTAGTTTTTGCTAAAATAAAAACCTGATAATCTTATTAGAATATAAAAAATTGAACTCAGAAATACACAAGTAAAAAGTCATTTTAATTCAATTTAATTAATGGCGCAATCCAGCCGGAGGAATTTGTACAAATTTGTTTATTTTTCGAGTAGGCTGATTTGTACTAATTCATACGAAGTGAATTGTACAAATACGTACAAATATTATAAATAGGAAAATGCACAAAAACGTACAAATGTGGTCATATGATTGTGTTGGACACTCCGTAACTTTGGTCTCTATATCGCCATCTCTGTTTGAAAAATAAAATTGCGGCTTACTTTATCAACTGATATTGTCCCACAAAATCCGACCTGACAGCTTAACTTATAAATCACTGTTATAAGCTTTACATTTTAAATGTTGACTGATGGCTTATGTACTTGATTAATATATGTATTTATTTTTAACAAAAAAAGTTACAGAATGCAGAATTAAAGAATGTTTTCAGTTTTAAATTAATTATGAATATATGTAATTTCTATAATCATACTGACTTGGGTTGGCACAGTGCATTCTGGGACTGCATTTGCATGTACTGTAAAGAATGTATGGAACTAAATTATGCATTTTAAAATACAGCAAAATTATGCAGTTTTGGAACAGTATTCACATCTGATGTGTGTCTATTTTGCCTTAAAATGTTGCATATATAGGCATCATAGATTTTGCAACAGAGCCACAGACACTCCCTTTTAAAAACAGAAAGTGAGAGCGATGCGGGATGGCATGCAGACTATTTAGGGGATCTGCCCTGGGAGGTCTTCCGTGAGGATATCACTAAAGATCAGATTACAGACACCACACATGTACCCATCACATCCCGTCTCATTTACATCAGCAATTTTCTGGGAGTTTTTATTATGACTCCAGTAGATGTGCACTGGCTTATCAGCTTTCAATAATGAACTGTCAGCAGTTTGAGTGAAACAATTTATAGTAACTGTATTGCTGAGAGTGCATGCCATCTGATTTTTCAGAACATGACACTGGGTCCATTCATACTCATATCCATACTGTATATGCTGTGAAATATGAGTCTATCAACACACACTTAATAAAACCGCAGTGCTGTGGTAAGGCAGATAGCAAACACATCTTTTATTTTTTGTTTTATAGATACAAAATATGCTATTAAGCTTCATTATATGTGAAGTGTATAAATTAAACGTGAAGTGTGAATTGAAAACATATAGTCCAGATTTCTATATTGGCAATACTGCAAAATGCTTTTAGTATTTTTTGGTATGTCCATTTTTTATTTTGCGTTAAATATATCTTTTCAATCCCACACTTCACCTTTAAAAAGTATTTGTGTAAGAAACCAAAAAAGTGAGATTGCAGGTGGTCCATACCAATGTCATAGGAGAGGAAGTCGGGGAAGAAGCACTTGGCCCCATTGCTGAGCGAGGTGTCATTATGAGTGTTTCCCCCGAACACCAGCAGAACTCCACTGATCAGCACAGCAGAGTGAAGATATCTTGCCAGACCGCTTTGCTTCAGAATAAACCTGGAGAGGTAAAAACACAAGCCATTGGCTATTGTAATGCACTGTGTGCGTGCATGTTAAGCTTACGGGATGAAACAGTTGGCCTGAAGGTCAATCTCCACAGGGTAGGTCAGATACGCAGATGGATGCCATCACTAATGCTGCACCATTATCTACCCACACACACGCAGATTGTGCACATATACATGTGCTGGTCATATAATTAGAATATCATCAAAAAGTTGATTTATTTCTCTAATTCCATTCAAAAAGTAAAATGTGTATATTATATTCATTCATTATGTACACAGACTGATTTATTTCAAATGTTTATTTCTTTTAATTTTGATGATTATAACTGACAACTAAAGAAATCCCAAATTCAGTGTCTCAGAAAATTAGAATATTGTGAAAAGGTTCAATTTTGAAGACACCTGGTGCCATACTCTAATAAGCAAATTAATTTAAAACACCTGCAAAGGCCTTTAAATGGTCTCTCAGTCTAGTTCTGTAAGCTACACAATCATGGGGAAGACTGCTGACTTGACAGATGTCCAAAAGACGACCACTGACACCTTGCACAAGGAGACCAAGACACAAAAGGTCATTGCAAAAGAGGCTGGCTGTTCACAGAACTCTGTTTCCAAGCACATTACTAGAGAGGCGAAGGGAAGGAAAAGATGTGGTAGAAAAAAAATGAACGTCATATGACATCATTTTCTGTCATGCAAATTTTTCAGATATTTTGAATTGTTCGTAAAACCTACATTTTCAAACTCGTCCTACAGATTTTGTCCAATTTGCGTAAAAATTGTTGTGTAGCATCTAGAGACACTCACGGCAAAAAGTTATGAAATTTGTGTTGATTCGCCAATCCGTTTCCGTACAGCGTCAACGTTTTACGAAGAGCGTGAAAAAACAGATTTGAGGCTGTATCTTCGCAAAAGTTAGGCGTATTGACACGACACTTGGTAGTTTTGATGGCAGTCATGACCTGAGGGTATGTGCACAGTTTTGTTTCAGGGCCACCTAGTGTCCACGAGATTTGAAAAATTGCTATTTTTGCTTATAACGACTGCAAACTTGAGTCCAAAATTATGAAAGTGCTATTGTTAGATTCCTTGAGGCATGCCGAGTCAAACAATATCAAAAGGTTTTCACTCGGCCATTTTGGGTGTCGTCCATTTTAAATTTTCTTATCAAGTTCAGTATTTCACAAACGCAATGGCGTATAGCTACGAAACATGTTAGCGACATGTTCTGAAAGCACCTGCAAACCTTTAGGCTGGCGCCACCTAGTGGTCAAGAAATGTAAAAAAATAAAAAAAATTTTAAAACATTTGATTCAATTGTCATACTGTCGTTAGACTTCACTCTATTGAGTCGTTGGCTCATGCCGAGTCCGACGATACCAAAAATGTCAAAGTTGAACCTACTTCCTGTCCGCCATTTTGAATTACATGGCATACCAACTTTTTCGAACTCCTCCTACAGCGATTGTTTTGATTGGCCTGAATTTTGGTACGCACCATCTAGAGACACTCCAGACAAAAAGTTATGAAAAGTTTTTTGATAGACCAATCAGTTATCGTACAGCGCATCAACGAATATGATGGCGAGCACGCTGAAATGGATTTAAGGCTTTATCTTCGCAAAAATGTTGCATATTGTCATGAGATTTGGTATATGTAATAACAGTCATGAACTGAAGGTGCGTGCAACTTTTCGTCACAGTGCCACCTAGTGGTCACAAGAAATTTTTTTATTTTTGCTTATAACTACTGTAAACTTGAGTTTAAAACCATGAAGGTGGTGTTGTTAGATTCCTTGAGGCATGCCGAGTCAAACGATACCAAACGATTTTTGGTCGGCCATTTTGGGTTTCGGCCATTTTGGGTTTCGGCCATTTTTTTTCATTAAGTTCAGTATTTCACAAAGGCAATGGCGTATCGTTACGAAACTTGGTATGGTTCTTCAGCGACATGTTCTGAAAGCCCTTGTAAACTTTTCAGCACCCCCTAGTGGTAAAAATATTTGAGGCTATATCTCCGGAGCGCTTTATCGTATTTACACCAAATTTGGTGGGTGTCATCACAAGCATGACCTGAGTCAAAATCCATTGTTTCGGCACAGGGCCACCTAGTGGTCTCAAAATACGAAAAATTGCTATTTTTGCTGTAATCTACTGAAAACTTAGATCTAAGATCATGAGAGTCATCACCAATACTTCATTCTGTGCCCTTTTTGGCTTGACCTCGGTATCGCTGCTTGCAGCTATATTAAAGATATAGGCTCATTTTCACAAAATGATCTGTACAAATAGGGTGATTTTATGTAGAAAACAGCCAGGGTCACATATATCTCTCAATTAATGTGTCATCTTACCTTCACCATTATTGTGTTTGTGTGTTTTAAAAATTAATTTGTCACTCTGCATCCGTTCAGCCCAACTCTCAACACTCATACAGACTGTAAGCAGCGCTCTGTTTGATGCATTGTGTATATCTTTCACTTGCTTTGTCATTCAGAAGCCAAAGAGTGAAAAATGCACAGCCAGGTTTGTGTATGTGTTTGAGCATGATATCCTCAAAGGGTAAGAGAGCTTTTAAAGACAGGTTTCACTGTTAGGCCAATGAAAAACAGCAAAACAGAGAGGCAAAAAAACATTGGACATGCATTTAAAAAAATTTTCCATCTGCAAGCACAGGAGACATCATATAGATACAAAAGCTTGCTTTGTGCAAGGCAATCCAACAGCTTTTAAGTGAAGTAGTTTTGAGTCGGAAAATGGAAGAATGCGAGAAATACCTAAAATTAACTTCTAACCCTGCTTCTTGTTTGTGTACCAACACTCTACAAGAATTGATCATATAAGCATTGCTGGTACTGTAGATGAAACCTTAATACCTGCCACGCAAGATGGTCACCCTAAGTTCATATTTAGGCCAAAAGCATTGTGACTCTCATGAGAAACTATCCTAAATGACTGTATTCATAAACAATCTGTTTCTTTGAGTGGTTAGAAGGAGCCAGAAAACAAAACCTTCATTTTATTTTATTCCTCTTGGACTAAAGCTCTAAAGACTCACCCTTAAATTGTACCCATCCTCCTGAGATAACCTGACATTATTTCTATTGTCTCCACCAGCTTATTTGTACATACTCATATTTCAGCCATGTCAAACGGTCTTGATCGGCACAATCATCACATTAGTAAAGATGTGATTTCTGCTGAGTTGTGAAAGATCTAATGTGTTTCTGAATGGAAATAATAAATGTTTTTGTTTTTTTGAGATGCCAAAAATTATAGGGTGGTTAGTCATAAAAATATACAGTCGTACACACTTTTAATGTACAAAAATTACCATGTTTAAATACTCACCAGGTGCGTGTTTGGACCTGATAGCGGTATAAGTGATCCACTAGGCCATATTTGTTGGCAGGGAGGGCTTTGTATCCTCCATGAACATATATGGAATGTGAAGTGCTGTCAAAGACGCTGCTGTGGCCATATCCTCCCTGTACAAGCGCCCCATTCGTCTCTGTTATTGACCAGGAGTTATTGCCTGAAAAAGTTAGGTTAAGCCACATCAGAATCACTGTCACAAAATAATAAAATAAAGGCGGACACGATTGCTTAAGAAAAAACAAAATTTGTTTGTTATTATTATTTTGAGTGGTCTGACAAAGTTTGATGCAAAACTACAATTTTTAACAACACAAAGAAAAGCACAGGTTGCATTAGCCGGGAATCGAACCCAGGCCTCCCGCGTGGCAGGCGAGAATTCTACCACTGAACCACCAATGCTTGCCTGTGTCTTAAAGACCTGGGTGATCCCATGGTCATATGCATCTAAGCCACAGCCAGTTCCTTAATCTTATTCTGAAAGCCAAGTTTGTTTAGTAAAGAAAGTTTCAAAAACTGTAGAAGTGCAAAAGAAACAAAACGTGACTGGAAAGCAAAAAAGATTTATGATTCATGCAGAGTCATGAAGAAACCGAGGGGCCCCAAGTAACATTCCTATGTAAGCATTGGTGGTTCAGTGGTAGAATTCTCGCCTGCCACGCGGGGGCCGGGAGGCCCAGGTTCGATTCCTGGCCAATGCATCAAGACTTTTAAACGAGACACAAAACTACACACACACATTTACTACATTATTTAAACTAAAGTGAGCATTTTTTGTTTTATGCTTATGCAAGCTGATCTGAAAGCGTTAAAGTAAATAAAGATGAATGATTTAGACATTAGTGAATAATACAATGTGAATACACAGAATCACAAGAGTCTACCTTTCATTTACTGGAAGACTTGTTATATCAGTTTTCTTAACTTTTGTAGATAAAAAAAAAGTTTATATACATACTGATAAATCCTATGTAATGTATATTGCATCATTCCAAGTTCTTTTAGTCATATTGTTCGCGCGGATGCACAAGTAGGGTACACTTGACATCATTTTCACCATCTCTAATAAGCTTGTGAATTTATTTAAAGAGAGTTTTAGAGTCTCAAAAGAGCTCAGACACATTAATCACTGTTCAGTCTCAGACAGAAGGTTCAGGTACCACAACTTCTTAATGAATGAGAGTGTGTGTGTGTGTGTGTGTGTGTGTGTGTGTGTGTGTGTGTGTGTGTGTGTGTGTGTGTGTGTGTGTGTGTGTGTAAATTTCCAGTGTCAGAAAAAGCTAAATATTTCACTTTAATGAGACTAGCCACGTCAACTCATGTCAGACTCCATCATTACATCAGCTACTGTTGGAAAAACTACATATGATACACTGCCATCTGCTGGAAGCCAGAAGAACTTTCTGCAGTTGACACTGCGATAGCAATAAAACCTCATCAGTCTGAATCTGTGATCCTCAGACATCTTGCATCCATGTGTAGTGTGCATCCCCATGATTTCATGTATTTAAAAAAAAAATTCATAAAACTAGGGCCTTCCTGGCACCAACTCATCCATCCCCCACCCCGTCCCCAGTTTGAGAACCACTGGTCTTAATAGACTGTATAATGGAACTGCAAACCCAGTTCATCCAAATATTTTCATAAGTATTTTAATATATGTTACGCTTCTATGTGGTACTTACGAATGTTGTACTCCTGGACATGGCTCATGTAGCTATAAATGGGTGAATAGCCAAAAAGCACCACCATGATGGGCTCTCCGTATCTATTATCCACAGTGTGCGCACTATGTCCCTCCACAGCAAAATGTTGGGCCTGCGCCACAGAGTTGGGAGTCCTAAGGGACCAGGATCGACTGAGTATATTAAACACCCACAGTTCGTCTGTGACGCTCCCAGCGCCTCCATCCAGCTTCCCACCAAACATGAAGATATCATCCTGCAAAAAGAACAACATTTTGAAGTTACTTCTGTCCCAGCAATTGAGGCATTACATCACCTCTGGGCAAAAGTTGGACACCAATTTTCCTGCAAATGAGCACATGTTCTCCAGTGTAAACAGGCAATCAATACACTGCATCTAGAAAGGACTCTACAGAGAACACCTCACAGCCCAATGGCACTGTTGCATGTATCTCATTAATCTCTATTTATCTCTTTTGCATTAAAAAAAAATAACAAACATTACCATTATCTGACCTTCAGTGTAATATTTAAGTGTGTTTAGTATTGCTTTGTGGTATTTGATCACTTTAAACAATAATGATATGTATTTATATTAAGTCAGCCTTCCCTATTGAACAAACAGCTTAAAGCAACACTATGTAGTTTCCATGAAAAAAATGACTTACAGCTCCCCCATGTGGTTGATAAGTGCAACAGTGCCTGGTATCAGACACTCTTCTGCAGGCAGGGGGAGGGGCATGGCTGTGTTTCCTACCCTCCACCGCCACTTTCAGTGTGTGCTTGTAGCAGCTAGGAGGCTGCTCAGGTTGCAGCAACAGTACAATTTGTCCAGTTAAAAGTTGTTCTATCACTGAAATTATTTTAGAGACATTATTTAAAGGTAAAAAAACTACATAGTGTTGCTTTAAACCAACTTACACTCTGGGTTATTTGTGACCCATAATGGGTAAATATTGGACAGAACACATGCTGGTTTAAAATTACCCCATGCTTGGTTTTTATGCAACCATGGGGTATAATAACCCATCAGTGGGATTAAAACAACACAGCATTGGGTCAATTTTAACCCAGCGGTGTGTTCTGTCCAATATTTACCCATTATGGGTCAAAAATAAGCCAGCCATTTTTAGAGTCTAAGTTGGTTGGCTGGTTTTAGCTGGTCTCCCAGCCTGGCTTTAACTGGTTAAACTGGTGTAGCAAGCTGGTTTTAGAGGGGATTTTGGTCACTTTTTGGGACGAAGACCAGCTGACCCACCAGCTAAGATCAGCTGTTCGCAATGTCATTTAGCTTTTTTGCATTTATCTTTACTATTTAGGTGGGCGGCTGGTCTTCTAGCTAAAACCAGCTAAAAAAGTGACCAAAACCAGAAGCTAAACCAGGGAGGGAGACCTTTAAAAAAAACATTCAACCAGCTTAGGTTGGTTTTAGCAGGCAGTAGCATTTGTTATCTTTGTAAGCCCCAGTAACAACTGTGATTGTAATGTGTACCCTGGAGGATCTCACAATGACATATTACCAAACAAACTATCAACTCTAATATTCTCAGAGATTGTTTTATATGTATATGCCTTTTGTGTCTCTACATCTCTGCCTTTCACTAAATAAATATTTAAAGAAATATAAACAGCAGTGCTGTTTATTGTTACATGAGCTGATACCCCATAATACACTTAATTTAAATGAATTAACAATGCCTCTACATTTTCACACGTGGCAGATTTTAATGTCTCAAATTCCGTTTTGTGTTGCTATTAATATACTTCTGAATATTGCATTGTTTGAAAAATCACCAGAACATTATGGCATGGATGAATGTACTGTTATACCGTTTTTGTTTGGCATATACTGTATATTAGTATACAGTTTCACTTAAGGGCAAGAGCCAGAAAATGCTTGGTAATATCTTAAAGTTCTGTGATATGCAATAAACATGTAAAAACTGTTCAGAATGAAGTCTGGGACCAAAGGCACCACAGGGAAAGAATTAGAAATCATTCACAAACAGATATCAGTGATGCATGGAAACTGAGCACCTCCTGTAGCTCATGAGGAGATTGCATCTGTCCTAGGGGTTCTCCACAGAAAAACAAGAACAGCAGGAATGGCAACAGAAGATAAGATCACACATAATCCATATGCATACTTTCCTTCACTCTATGCTTGATGGTTCATGTCTTCACAACATACAACAGATTTCCATTGCAAAATCAATACATGCAGAACATGTGTGCATTTTAATCAAATGCAGAGAAAGTTATTTTTAAGCACTTCTATCTGAGAAAACCATAAAGTGTGTGTTTATGTGACCCTAATGAACAAATATGAGACCTACAGTACTCACATGTGTCCACTGTACTTCTGGACTGATTCTAAAAAAATCAGATATTTTCACAGGCCCTGGTGGAAGAGCCAAACACTGTGTAATGGGAAATGCATCAGAAAAAAATCTGGCAATCAGAGAATCCTAGTTGTGTATGAATTACTTAATTCAACATTCAGCTCAGATGGGTGATTCTCGCGAAATTAGACTTATGAGGTGTCATGAAACATTTTGGGCTCTATCTTACACCCGGCGCAATGCAGCGCAATGTGCGACGCAAGTGTCTTTCGCTAGTTTCCACCCTAATTTTCACGTTTAGCGCCGCGTTGTTTAAATAGCAAATGCATTTGAGCCCCCTTTGCGCCCATGGGCGTTCTGGTCTGAAAAACGAGGTGTGTTCAGGCACATTGTTGGCGCGTTGCTATTTTGAGGCAACTAAAATAGACTACGCCATTGACCAACAAAAACCTTGTCTAAAGTCTAAAGTCAATGGCGCAATATGTTTTGTGTTATTTAAAGAGCGCATTAGTAATATGCGCCTATAAACGGGAGGACAACGTGGGTTTGCTTATCACAAAGTACATAAATGCGCAGCAGCACAAAAATGCTTTTAAATATGAAAGATTAAAGGATTGAATTTAAGAGATTATTATTGAGTCTCTTGGACATATTTATAAATGAGGACTGATTATGAGACGTTAGAAGGCGCAAAGAGCTGCTTTACCTGCAGCCTGATAAGTAAATAAATGCTTTGCTTTAAACAAATGCGTCTGTTTTTAAATGTTTTTTTTTTAATGCTACCTCACGGATTTATTGTATATGATGTACCTGTGGATATGGCGAGATGAGAAACATTTGTAAGTAATGCTTAAAAAACTCTTTGCTAAAAAAAACGCTGTCCAAAGTGCTGAAACGTGAGGAGAGCCGTTTGTAATTTCTTTATCTCCTGTTTGTTACAAATAAAGTATTTTTAGAGTACAAACCTTATCTTAGATACTTGTAAAAAAAAATTTTGATGATAACCCTGCTTTTTACTTCCATGACTAAAAGAAAACGGGTTTTAAAGGTTTTAATAAAAAAATAACAATTTAAATATAAGGGAAAAACAACACAATTATTTAACATTAATCTTAAACTGGGGATCTTCTACCTCCGTTTAGTTTTTCAGTTTACAAAGTCCGTCATCTAAATAGGGATTAGACATAGCGCCAGCGCAACTTGCTTTTAAAGGGAATGAGAGCTGTGACTCTCATTGGTTTACTGCACGTTACGCCCAAAATACTCCCATTACAATAGGACCTACCCTTTTCGACCATGCGCTCGGCGCAAAAACGATTTTTCCCGTCGTTAAATTAGCAAAAGTGGATTCGGACACGCCCATTTAGACGTTGCGCTGTGCGCTTTAGACAATGCGCTTAGATCGTTAAAATAGGGCCCTTTGATTATAAAAAGTAAATGCAAAGTAAGAGTATCAAAATAAGAAGCATACAGTTACAAACATCTCTTCATGTACTATTTTGCACATGATTTCAAATGACATCATACAAACCAGTTTTGTTGTTTTTTCCACATTTAACGGGAACATTTTCATTACCGCAACGTGTCCATACTGGATTTGGGTTCTTTGACATGGAAATATTTATAATTAAAAAATCTAAAAAAATAAAAAGCTTCGGTGCATGTTATACTATAAATATTTACAGTAAAGAAACATGTGGTATTTGGTGATCATTGGTAAATGTAGAGACAATAATAAGGAATATAAATGTGTCCAAGAAAAATTATCTCATTCTCCGCAACAATTTTCAATCATTGTTTAAGCCCTCAATAAACTAACATTTTCAAAAAAAAATTTGACATAATTGACTACGACACTCAAGATGGCTACCAGGTAAGCCGTTCTTATTTTTTTCTCTCCAGATAAAAGTTTAAATTTTGTTTGCCATAGTACCTAGACAACTTTTTAATTCTAATTACGGAAACATGAGTTTGTAAATGCATATATTTAATATAATATCATGTTGCAATGATAATTTTTGATAATGATAATCTATAAAATGTAAATAATTCTATAGAAATTATTTTTTAAATCCTCTAAAAATAATGGTTATAGTAAGTTCAGACCTTAATCTGATAAAAAAATTGGCTTTAAGGGCTTTTTAAAAAAAATCTGATGCTGGACACCTTTTAAGTCTGGATTTCGTGAGAATCACCCAGATGTGCAGGACATCATGTGTCTTACTACAATGAAACCCTCTAATGGCTCTTAATCAAAACAAATTTGAGCTCATCGAAACATGAGGGAGGAGTAGACTGTGTTTTAATGTTAGACAGAGTTCAGTACGTCTTTTTAAAGTCTTACAAAAAAAATTAATGACAAACACAAAAGTAAGACTTTTTATGGAACTTCATATATAACTAAGTAGGAAAAAAACAAAGTTGCATTGGCCGGGAATCGAACCCGGGCCTCCCGCGTGGCAGGCGAGAATTCTACCACTGAACCACCAATGCTCACATGAGAGCATATGGGAGGAACACGTCGGGTTGCGTTTGTAAAGTTTTCATGTAACTACATGAATTGCTTCTTTTCATCTAAGTACCTTACTGTTTCTTTTACACTTTCACTACTTTCTGCAACTCCATCAACAAAATTGCCCTACATCTTAAATTGCCTACGTTCCTCCTACATAGCATGTGAAAGCAGTATGCAAATGAGTAGTCTGTCCGAATCCTTAACAATGAAAAACACAGTGGGCTAAAAAAAACACCCAGACAGTCTATTGCTTCATAATCATAATTTTACATTTACCAAGAAGAGCGAAGAGAGGTACATAACATACTAGTCACATGACACTAAGAACATTGATGCAGTATGTTTAAAATGCATGCATACTGCACCAACTTGTAGTACAAAGTTTGTGATTCATCTAATGCAGAACATATGGTAACAGTACGCAGTTTTAGGCACAGGGTTGCCTTCACTCCTTCAGAGGAAACATGTGGATCGACCTGACATGACCACACGACCACAAGCCACTGGGCCATCATCAAGCATTGGTGGTTCAGTGGTAGAATTCTCGCCTGCCACGCGGGAGGCCCGGGTTCGATTCCCGGCCAATGCAAATTAACCTTTTGTGGTCATGAAGGTATAAAGAAAAATTAACTACAAAAGTGAAAGCAGTTTAAAGCAGCAAAAATTTTGTTAAACAGGTAAAAAATACATTTATAAATACGTTATGGACAAATAGAGAAGACATAGGATAAAAGCTGACTGAAAAGAACAGTTAAATGGACAGTTCTTCCAAAAAAGAAAATTCTGGTCATCATTTACTCAGCCTTATGTTGTTACAAACCAGTATAAATTTGTTTTGATAAACATGGCGGAAGATATTTTCAGGAATGTAACTAAGCCGTTTATAAGTCCCATTCACTTCCACAGTATTCTTTTTTCTACTATGAAAGTAAATGGGGCTCATAGTGGGTTTGGTTACAAACAATCCTTAAAATATCTTTCTTCATGTTCATCAGAAAAAATACATTTATACAGGTTGGTAACAACATGAGAGTGAGAAATGGACAAAATTTTATTTTGGAGAGAACTATCCCTTTAAAACAGCACCATCTTGCTGAAGGAGTTCCTCTTTAAAAAGTGATAGACAATCCTTAATGCTAGGTTAAGGCATGTGTCTCTCACTTTAATAAGTTACAATGATAATTTAATACAATTTAATACAGCAATATAGGTAATACAGAGGTATACATGACTGACTTTTATTTATTTTACTTTTTAAAAAACATTTATCGGTACCTTCACAATAATTTCAATTGTAAACAGTAGTGGGCACTGTTGCTTAAACATAAAAAAGAAAGTAAAACTATTTATTATTCAACCCAATAGCATTGAAAACGCAAATTATGTTAATGTTTTCTATTGTAAACCAATGATCTAAGCAAATTTGCATATCTACAGCCAACAGCCAAACTACCCACAGAGGCAAAAGCATGGTGATCAGCTAGTGTTGTGTAAGTGCTGCTTACTTTGTAGAGAGCCACAGAGTGTCCATAGCGCGCCATGGGACCACTGTTGATTGGCACTACATCCCATGTGCTGCTCTCCAAATTATAACTGTGAAAAATAGAGAAAGACAAAAGGAGAGATCCATTACAATATGATAGTATATTTGTGAAGTAGAAAATGTTGGTTGACAGTGTCACAAATCTGTATAACTTACTTTATAACCATTTGGAAGGGACTGTAGTTAAAGGTAAAACCTCCAATCACCCACATCAGCTTCTCATGCACCACTGCTTTATGGGAAGCTCGACCTAATGACTGTCCATCAGGCTTCACGTTAGGCAAAAACCAGTATGGCTCAGCAGAAGGGACTTTCAAAGAACAATCTGGACCTGGGACAGGAAAGCGTTAAATAAAAAAGACTACGGAGAAATATATGACAGTAGAGTGACATAAGATCCAGCATGAACATTATAGGATATATGCAGACAATCCTCAAAATATCTTCCTTTGTATACAGGTATGTAACAACATGAGAGTGAGTAAATGATGACAGAATATTCATTTTTGGGTGAACTGTCCCTTTAAGAACATGGTCAATAAATCAAATCTTTCCATTTCCTTCATCTTTAATTCAAAAAGAAAAATAAATCAGACCCTAGCAATATATCAATGAGTTCATGTGTGCAAGAGGATATAAAATGGCTATAACTAAAAATGTACAGTGCTCAAAGTATGTTGTATGTATTTGTTCAAACCGCAAGATTAGTGCTAAACGCAGACGGACCCAAATGAAAGCACATTTAAAAGCTTATTCAATACTGCCAGCTAGTGGCCAGTAAAAGCATTTTAAAGGGTTTCACCATACTGATAGCTCAGGCGTCAATATTTGGTTGTTTAAATAGGTTAAGTAGTTTTTAAAGTGAGTGCCGCATTCAGAAACGTCACATCCATATACATCCACACATTGCTTATAAATGGAATATAAATCTTTATAGAGCTATACCTTCTATATTTTTTGGATATTACATGTACGCATTATGCCTTTATCCATTTACATTTATTCATTTAGCTGACGCTTTTATCAAAATCGACTTACAATTGCTATATATGTCAAAGGTCGCACGCCGCTGGAGCAACTAGGGGTTAAAGGGATAGTTCGGGCAAAAACGATATTAAACCCATGATTTACTCACCCCCAAGCTGTCCGAGTTGCATATGTCCATCGTTTTTCAGACAAACACATTTTCGGATATTTTAGAAAATATTTTAGATCTTTCTGTTGATTAAATGTAATGTTACGGGGTCCAGCAATAGTCCACGACCTTCAAGTCCAAAAATAGTGCGTCCATCCTTCACAAATTAAATCCAAACGGATCCAGGATGATAAACAAAGGTCTTCTGTGGGTAATCCGTGCGGTGTTGTTGTAGAAATATCCATATTTAAAATGTTATTAACGTAACTAACTTCCTTCCGGTAGCGCCGCCATCATGGAGTCTTCCGCATTCAGGATGAGAGCTTACGCAGCGTACATAGTTTCTCTGCTGCTGCACTGTCCCCCCGCCCTCCAAATTTGTCATACGTCACTAAGAAAAGTGCGTACACTACGCTAATACTCTCTCCTGAGTCTAAGATGGTGGCGCTACCGGAAGGTAGTAAATTACGTTAATAACATTTTAAATATGGATATTTCTACAACAACACCGCACGGATTACCCACAGAAGGCCTTTGTTTATCATCCTGGAGCCGTTTGGATTTAATTTGTGAAGGATGGACGCACTTTTTTTGGACTTGAAGGTCGTGGACTATTGCTGGACCCCGTAACATTACATTTAATCAACAGAAAAATCTAAAATATTTTCTAAAATATCCGAAAATGTGTTTGTCTGAAAAACGATGGACATATGCAACTCGGACAGCTTGGGGGTGAGTAAATCATGGGTTTAATATCGTTTTTGGCCGAACTATCCCTTTAACTGTCTTGCTCAGGGAAACAGTGGTGTGTCACAGTGGGTTCGAACCTGGGTCTCTCACACCAAAGGCGTGTGTGCCTTATGCACTGCGCGATCACCACCCACAAAATATAAAAAACTATAAATATAAAAAATTATCCAAAGCAATTTGCAGTGTTTTTTATCAGTATGTGGTTTTTCCAGGTTCAAACCCATGACCTTTTGCATCGCTAACTCAATGCTCTTTCACTAGCATTTTTCTTTTGGAATATTTTTAATCACCTTCATTGCGCATGTATATTTCCCTCATCTTAAATAGAAAACATGTGTATAAGATAGACTTTTTGATGTCTGGACATTACAAACAGGGGTTTAGAAAAATATAAACAGATATAATAAAAAATAAAATGCATTTTACATGTTTATAAGTTTTGACTGCAAATGTCACATACGTAATGCTGGAATTGCCCACTATCTTCTTAAAAATGAACATAAATATTGATGACTCATCTTCGACTCGTGTCAAAGTGCTTTTAGGGCAACAATGTCCTCTTATAATTTATAACGAATCTTTAAAGAGCACAATAAGGGCATTTATGTAGCACATCATGGTTCTCGAGTGTGTTACAAAGGTTACTAGCAATTAATAAAAGACGCTGCCTTTCAAAACTAAATAAATGTTCCTGTAGATTAACTGGTTTAGCACTGCATTAGGCGCACAAAGGTCATGGGTTCAATTCCAAGAGGACACATATGTTAATCAATTATATACCTTGTAATGCACCGTGAGTCACTTGAAAGGCCTACCAAGCGAATCAAATTAGGGCTGTTAATTAGATTAATTACTTATGACGAAAATAACGCGATAACATTTAACTTATACGCACCTGATCAAGCCAGTGGTGGATCGTATCAAAAGTTTAGCATTTCACGTGCTTTCATGCCTTGCCATTTTAATATTTAAGCACAAGACGCGTGGATCTCAATGTTCGCACGCTTTTTAAGAAGTTACAAAAAACAGTTGATGTGCTGCTCGTGACGGCGTGTATCTGACGCCATCCGCATCCTCAAGGCTTTCGACGACACATCGATGTTACCTGAGGATCGGCGTTAAAAGCATGGTAAAACATTCTTGTATTCCGGTCCCTTTTAATTAAACAATTTATTTTATAAACTAAAAGTTGGCTTTACCTTGCGTGTAGAGTACATACGGGGCAAAATTAGCGAATGCGGTGAATAAAGTTTAAATATATGGCCTCGGAATGATCCAAGTGGAATGGATTTGAGGAAGCAGCAGCGTGGATGCAGTCAAGGCTGTAGCTAAAACGCGGAATGGAGTATAATTTATTAGGGGATTCCTCAAGTGGAATGGATTTCATTGACGGCGCTCTGACAAGTGAAGTGAACAGAGTAGACATGCATGTAATTAGAGAAAAAGCGTTTGGGTCCAATATTACTGGTTTTAAATAGTGTGGGTCTTAAAAATAACATTAAAAACATATGTTGATATAACTTCAAATAACTTTTTTAAAGTGTAACGTTATGGAGTATTATTTTACTTTGACTACTAAATTTCTGTATTTAAACCACAAACCTGAAAAACCATGAAAAGCACTGTTTATTTTATTCAGTTTGTGATTTCTCAATTTACATGCAAATATTTATGTGTGATTATGTAATTGCTTAGATTAAACATTTTAATCACTTAACAGCCCTAGAAAAATGTTACCTACTGCATAACCAGCAGGTGGCACTGTTGATGAAAAATATTAACCTACTTTTGAAACAACCGTAGGCCACATGTATCATTGATGACGCACTGTGATATGTTGTCTTGTATATAAAAGAGTAGCTTACTGTATTTTACACAGGTCTGAATTCATGAGATATCCCAAGCATTTTCCAAAATCGGTCAAGAGTGGACAGAATGGAGATGTTTTATTACACAGTAATAGTAATGTGGTAAAACAACTTGTGCAATCCCTGGCTCCTCACCTTGCCAGCTGTCATTGCAGACACAGAGCTTCTCTCCAGTGAGGTCGCAGTATCCTCGGTCAGGACTCCCACAATCATTTGAGCAGTAGGGAATATCACAGGCCTCACCTTTCCAGTATCTCTCACACTCACAGTAAACACTGCTGGGGATTGAGTTGCTGGTAGAACACCTCCCATGACCCGAACAGTTATTAGGGCAGGAGTTTATCCTGTACAGGGTGTATGAAAGAAAAACAAACTCATGAGATTCACTGCAGGAAAGAGTAACATTTGACCAATCAAACTAAATACATTTTAGGCCAATCTAAATGCTTATGCTTACCTGTGTTAGACAAATATAAATCATCTCATCAAATACATTTCTTAACAAAACTAACTTTTATTTATTTTTGCTCATTTCTAATTTCTAAGTTTGTGGCCAGCATTCAAAACTTTCAATACTGTTTTAAAAAACAAGTTACAAGTTGGTTAAATGGTCAGAGTGTACAGAGTTGTAATCTTCCTAAAACTGTATATAAATTATATAGTCTTGTAATTACATTTTTAACACTAGATAATTCTCACACTGTGTTTTATTGTTAACTTACTAGTATTATTAAGTGTGAAAAATAGTATTATAATATAGACATAGTACAACAATAGTAAAGTGTATTAAATAATGATCCCAAATTTGACTCATTTTATGTTTTAACAACAGTACTTACGAATACAAGATGTTGAATCCTGTAAGATTGTAGGCAGCATCACTAAAAAAGTGCAATGTTGCGTATCCAGATGTGGTCACCACCTCTGGGATTGTTTCAGTTTCTGGGACAACTAGGCCACTGGAAAAGCCAAAGTACAAAATAAAATGTACATGGCAAAGACATTGCTACATAAAACAGATTGACAAAAATGCACACCAGTTTGTGTGTGAACACATGCCCACAAAATGCACAGATGCAAATAAACAGCAGAGTTCAATGACAAGAATACTGAAAAAAAAATTGTGTTATGCATTAATTGTAAAAATCTTATTGTTTACAAAAAGATTTATTAACACATTCTGTTATTTTGTATATCAGTGATCTCACCTGAAAACCGCTACCAAAGGTGCATATATTGAGTCTCCATCAAAGACATACATGTGGTCCCAACTGCACTCTGTGGCAAAATGGTTGAACCTCAACCTAAGCACAGCATTTGGGCTAAAAAAGATCCAAAGCACAATAGATAAGCAAATAATAACATACAGTCAGTTGGTTATTACTGCAACATAAACCCTACTATGTTTTTCCGATTTGGACACAAGAAACCGAACACAAAATGCTGATTTAGGAATTTTGGAATTTAAATAAATTGCCTACTGAATAATTTATCAATTATTTTTTATTACGTGAAACCACTGATCTATAACAAAGAACTGGATTGGTCATGATGTCAAAATATTGAAGCTACCATGCCACCATCTTTTTAACAATTTCACAAAATTAGCAGTGTTAAATCAACACTGCTGGTGTTTATGTGAGTAACACCAGACCTAGTCATCCCCATATACACCAGCAGTGTTGATTTAACACTGGTGATTTTACTGTGTAGGACATATTTTTCAAAGCAGTTTAGATAACAACCTAAACATTAGTTAAATTAACATTTAGAATATGGTTAGATTTATAACATAAGGTTTTCTTTTCAAGTATTTACACTTTCGCTCCAAGCAAGATGATGCATGGCAAACCTTGAATTTAAACACAATAAAATGCATAATATAAATAGTAGTTTGTGTTGTAATGTTTCATATATTGAAATGAATCTGTTAACAATAGATATATTTTCATGTTAAAAATTTTATGTAAAAGTACAGTACATACATAAAGGAACATTCGGTTTTAGATTAATCACTTACAATGAGTGGACTCTGTGCAGACACACGTATTCTAATAATATATTTTGATTTTAGGTCACATTTTTTACTTTAATATTAAGGCTTCTTGTCGGTTGGGCAGATACCTATATGGTGATCAAAAACTTTCAGGGGCATCACCTCCTGACGCTAGTGTTCTGTGCGCAATCCAGTCACATACTGAAGAGCGTGTGAATAACCCAGATATCACTTATCTGCAGTGTTTATTGAGAATGATACTAACATAAGCCTTTAAAAAAATCTGATAATTCTTAATGCAGTGTTATTAAAAATGCCAGATAAGTTCAAAATGAAATAGAAAAACAGACCATTTGACCTGATGAAGCAATACTTACAATCCCTCAATGAGCCAAGTACACTTCGTCTTGTACTTATAGTTAACTGGTCCATCAGTGAGTGATCCCGATGATTCTGTCAACCTGCCAAAAAAAAAAACACAAAGATGGCCGTAAACTACAGTGTATCTACAATAAAACTGGACTACATTTTTATATGTCTAAACAATCATGAATTCAGTTTCATTTCAGACTTTGTGCGCAGAAAAGTCAGTGTTTCTTTACCAAGTCCTGGAGCACCCCAGCATTAAAAAATCTTTTTAATCGAATACACTTGCTTCAACCTAGGTCATTTATAAATTGGGTATGTTCGATAAATAAGTCAAGGTTGAGCAAATTATTAAATTCATGGAGGAGGTCCAAAATCAGAATGTGTCATTGCAGGGACCCAGCAAGCAATTTTGGCTAAAACAAGGATGGTCCTCACTGCAGAACATGAGATCCAGGGCGCGGGGTTGGATCTAGATCCAACTCCTCCCACTTTATATACTTTGTTTGTTCCGCCAGATGAACCAGTATATTTGCGTTGTTGGAGCCCGCAATTAGTTGCATCCTGTGGTCGCCAACGTTTGCTCTTATCAGTTTAAGTGTATGTTTGATTAATAATATATAGTCGAGAATGATTCATAATTTAGTAAGTGATTATGTAAGTATGTATTAGTGTAAGGGGAGGTAAGGGAGACGTTCCAGACAGTGATATCACTGAAGGGATATATTTGCGAACCGCTTGGCTGTACATTATCCCACTTATTACACATAAAAACACAAACTTATTTGATATCTTTTATTAGCACATTAAAAAATATGTAAACCATGTTTAGGAAATTTGGTTCCTAATGGCTGTAAGCAAAGACGCGTTAAAACAAATTCAAAGTACCTACAAGATAAACATTCAATTCATTAATTTCTAAATAACTTGCCATATATATGTCAATAATTATGCATATTTATACTGTATACATGCATAGCTATTAAACTGCATGTGGTAAGATTACTCGCAGTAACGTTACCTGAAATGTTTTACTTCAAAACATAGCAAAAACACTTACATTTTACCTTAAAGTCACTACTTTTTTTGTAGTCATAAGTAAAGTTTGTTTTTCTGTCAAAAGAATAACTTAATTTAGTTACAACTCAATGCGAAAATGGCAACGCAAAAACACGGGTATGACGTGTCTCGTGGTAAAACTGCCGACCAATCAAAATGCAGTGGGAAGAGATCTCTGGATCTGAATCCAACCCCGCCCCCTGGATCGGGATCCAACCCTGCCCCCTGGATGTCGTGTTCTGCAGTGAGGCGCTACTGCAAATTTGGGCTGTCAGTGAAAGTCTAATAGACATCGAACTGTACCTTAGGAATAAACGATGCGAATACGTTTAGAACAAAATCAAAGCAAACACCTTGAACACCTGTTGACTTTGCTTACATGAATTAATATAGTACTTCTCCAAGCTATTTTGGCAAAAACGGCATGTAACCAAATTCAAGGTTATTTAGGGTAAAACATAGCCAGATTATATTGGGTCTATACTGCCCTACAAAGCCAAAGCACAGTAACTACGCATTTGGTCAAAATTGAGTTAAGGATTGAAAATGGCTTTGTGAGATCTGTTGTGTCTTGTGACAAAGTTTCCTGGTTAAATTTTGTCCCATTTCAACATGTGTGCAGTAACATGTTTGACGGCTGGTGTAAAAAACTTTAAGGGCATTTTTGCTCGGTTTCAGAATATGCTACTATATTGTTTAAGCTGTGTAAAAAGTCATTTATCATATAAATCGCATATTTTGTAGCTGTGCTTGTGTTTAGGCTTTCTATACTGACACAGGATCTCAAATGCAGGACAGAAAGAGATTTGAGGACAGGGACTGAGATGGATGATCGGAGAGCCTCAGGCAGCTCAGCATGGCACTATCGTGTTTCATGTTTTGTACCCCCTCGTGGGTTTTTTGTTTGTTTAAAGTTTTTTCTGTTTTCCCCCGACATTGTGTGCATTTGGGTTCATTCGTCTACAATTCCTCACACTTATATTATTAAAGCAAACTGAAATCAAGGCACATACCGTGGCAAAGCATAATTTTTGCTTAAGCATTCCTCGCACCAATCCACTATATTTATCTCCTATTTATTTATAACCTATTTTTGCAATGCTGTCTAAGATACCGTTAAGTATAGAGAAATGCTCTAAAAGTAGTTTGATTAAAGTGTATTTAAATTATTACATCCATTTTCCCATTAAGACTTTTTCTGACCACCAACACCTGAACTCTGTCAATGAATGGACTCTTAGCAGATCCAGACACCATTACGGAAATGCGCCAAGGCATTGAAAAGAATTTGCACTTGTTTGTTACCCAACACAAACAGAAACACTCTGACTGAATGTGAAAAAAAGGCTTTGAGGGGTTCAGACATCTTTTAAACACAAGCATCTTAAAGTCTGAGTATAATAGTTGTCTGTTCTACTGCACACAAATAAGTCAAGTTAGCTACAAATAAATCCTTGAATATCAGAAAACAATGTTTTGTGTCCCATAATTCTTTCAATCCCAGTTTACCCACAAGCAGTTTCAAAACACAGTAAGCCCTTAACATAAACCACATCTGGGAGGAGGACCAAACCAAATGAAGAAATTTCACCACGACAACGACAATGTTTGTTGAAACTATTTCGTTCAGAAAGAATGCACTTTCAACAGAATTTATAGTATAGTACTGATCAGATGCCAGTAAAGTAAAGCTGCTTTATTTGAAACATAACTCCTCATTCTTCACAAATGACATCTGAAAATGATTTTTAAAACACTAACTGTCCCTTACACACTTGGTTTAATAACATTTGACATCCGCTTTTATCTAAAGTGAATTCCAGTACATTTAGAAATTTCAAACCCATCTTGTCGTGTTAGCGTCATGCTTTACAAGCTGCGTTGCAGCACACATCTGGTATTCAAACAATAACAATTGCAGCCTTGTTCAATCTTGTATTTCCACAGGCATCTATACTGTACAAATATTTTGTGAAAATGTTCTTTAGTGTGCCTTCAATCCTATAATACAATTAAATAGTACACCTAACAACAAGATCCACAAGCAGTCAAAAGCAGAGACACTGTCATCCAGACATAAACTTTCTTTAACAACTGTGTAAGCTGGATTATTTCTAAGACAAAAGGACCAGCGACCGTCGGTCAGCAGTGGATGATCTCATCTTTAAGACAATGTCACGTCCAATTCTGAACTAAAAGCACTACTGTTACTTCAACAGCACTGCCATTCTGAACAGAGATTGTGTCTCTCCTATATGAGGTGACAGATAGATTTTGTTTACTATATGGGGAGCTGGTCTGCACAGTACATTGAACACTTGGAAAAACACATTTTCATATCCCGTGGTTTATAATTACCAGAAATACCCTGTGCCACATCACTAATGTTTTAATTAGATTAAATTAATTTAATAATTTGAAGCATGTATGCTGCGAGAAAAATGCGTACAAGCTAGCTACTGTACATCTGCTAAAAATCACTTCTTTCTTCATAAAAATGGATTTCCACTTTTTAGCTCTAGTTACAGTATAATGCAGCAGTTTGAGCATACAAGACATCTTTAATGAGCCAAAGAGGGTGCACATCACTCCTCTCTTTGTCAAGTTACACTGGCTTCCAAATTCAAAGCTCTGCTCCTGGCCTTTAAAACCACCACTGGGTCAGCACCCCTTTCACTTCACTTTCCTATGCAGCCTTACGTCCAGTGTCTGCAAAAATAACTAAATGTAATGTAAGGTGGCTACAAAATTACCATTGTGAAGCATCATGGACAATTCGTCCTTGGGGAGGTGTTTCTGTTTGATTTGTTTCTTCCTACAAACTCTCCTTCCTACAAATTGAAGAAATTGTGAAAATGACCCTTGCCCGTAAAATCCAGACTAAAATCTCATAATCTAATAAAAAAGATAATTTCACTTTCATTTCAATCTTTGACATGGACAGTCAATATTAAATATATCAAGATAATATTTTTACAGAATGTTCTTTACATTATGTAGGATGATTTCATGTGGAGAACAGTTAGGTTCTTCAAGCTATAGGTTTTCACATGGGTTACGTATGTTTTTTGCATGTTCATCATATCTACTACATGTGTTTGACATACACAATAGAATGATTTTTATTAAATGACCTTGACCTGTTGCCCCATCAGAGTCAATAGGGGCTGCAAGAGGAGAGACTAATATTTGTAGGTCTTTGACACATAGTCACGGCTCATCGGTTTCCCACCATCCATTCTTTCATCTACAGGGACAGGCATGAAAACCCCACTAGCTTTCACTTTACAGCCACAATGTGGTCAAAAAAAAGTTAATTGAACTCCAAAATGTTCAACCCTTAAACGCCCCTTTCACTACAGCCCCTCAGAGCTGAACAAAATAGATGAAATGCTGTTTATGCTGTTTGCCTGTGGCGCAGATTGACTGGCGAATGACATTGCAGGAGCAATCTTATATATTGTGCCATTAATCAACTGATAACTGGTAAATCAATGTAGAATAAAGAACACAGAATAATCATATTTTATATTTAATCAATTGGTTCATTTTTATTATTGATTTTTGATCTTAGAGGCTATATGCAAACATGCCTCAATCATGTCAATTAAATCTGCCCATGCTGTTTGACATAAATGTGAGGTTTGTCCTAATACCTACCGTATTTTCCAGACTATAAGTCGCATCAATCAAAAATGCGTCATTAAGAGGAAAAAAACATATATAAGTCGCAATGGACTACACATCGCATTTATTTATTTCACAAAATCCAAGCCGAAGAACAGACATTTAATCTGGAAAGGCAAGTTATTCAACTAAACAATAGCACACAGAACAGCAGGCTGAATATGTGTCCGTACGTTATCGGAACATTATCAGTTATTTTCACGATACACAATAGCATACTGAACATCAAGTTCGCAGGCTCGTCAATCCACATCACTGAATCCACTGAATTACATAAATACAGGAGCAGATATAGCAGACTCTTGCAGCTGTAGACGGTAATGTTGTCTCTTGGTTCATAATTAATTAATATTGACTTACAAGTCGCGCCTGACTGGAAAGTCACAAGACCAGCCAAACTATGAAAAAAGTGTGACTTATAGTCCGAAAAATAAAATACAGTACTTTTTTTTCATTTAAATTCACCTCCCAGTGACTTCTATTATTATAAATATAGTTGCAGACAGCCCGGAAATACGGATGTACTAGTGCAACAACCCCAGACAGAGGTTTAATAAAACAAAAAAGTATTTTAATCTGATCTGTTAAGGACAGTGACACATGCAAACACAGCCCACAGTGGGTCTCAACAGTTGTACCTGTGCCCAGCAAAATCGGCAGAAGGATAAAAAAAGAGTAATTGAATAAGGAACGATAATATGCAGAGTTTTTTGTTGAACTTTAGGTGAACCATCTTTCCTTACTCTCCCCATGGTGGACGAGAGAGTGAAAGAGAGAGAGAGAAAGTGAGAGGATTAGGGAGGATGGGTGGAGGATAGACAATCAAAACAAGACCAGTGGTACTGGAAGGTACAACAGCAAAGCACACAAGGTGACCTCACTCAGCTACACTTAATACCCTTAAATCACACATTACCATTAGATACATAGTATTTAACCATGAGAACGTAATATAAATCCTTTCTGCCGGTAGTGTAGAATGTTATTACACACACAAGCACACATGCTAGCAAAAAGAAAAAAAGAAGAACAGCCTCACTTATTCCCTGTGGTTGTGCTTTCTAACATACCTTGTCCATTGACTTTTGATTGTGAACTATTGTAAAACAGACAGCATGCAACAGATGGCAACAGTGTTGACTCCTTTTGTTTTAAATTTACCCTTATTTAACACGCACGCGCACACACACACACACACACACACACACACACACACACACACACACACACACACACACACACACACACACACACACACACATTAAGTAAGTGACAAACCACTAATCAGATCTAAATGATATACCTTATGACAGCTAAAAGTTCAAGAGCCAAATTTACATTATTTTTAAGAAATACATTTATCACGTGCCAGCACAGCCAGTGGAGGTAAGCACAGTGGTTGTTTGTAGGAAACTTTATTAAATGAGTTTCAGTGGACATACATCTGCACAGGGACAGATAATCTAAGATGTTCATGTTGGCATGCATTGGCGAGGCTGGAATGCTACCTTGCTACCGTTGCACTCTGGAGCCGTGGAAATGCATTAAGTGCATTTCGAACATCTGCCAGTTTGATAAAGTAATCTGGGTTTGGCAGATGCCAGGACCATACTACCTGCCAAAAAGCAATAATGCAACCATACATTTGACGGGCAAAATTCCAAGCAGGGCACCTGGAAAATCTAAATACCACCGTATATAAAGTTATTTTAAGTCTCTGAATTTAAGTAAGTCAGGGGAATTATGCATTGTCACAAATTTAACCTTAAAAATTGAAAACTGAAAAAGTTATCAGAAATCTCTTCCTGTGAACATTATTGACTTACCTGACTAAACAGAAGCACCTACAGTACATTAGCCTTTGCAGTATGCAATATTAATGGGTGTGACTTTGAGAAGTGTTCACACGTATGCAATCTGTATTAACAGAATGTATACATATACTATATATAGTATTTTAATATGAAAATATTTATTGTAATAAAATATTACTGTGTATACTAAACTATTACTGTACTACATATTTAAGCAATATCGCTCGAGTAGGAGTGTGATATAGCTCTATATCATCACGGCTGTGATTAGGCCAGAGGCACGAGGCCGCAGGCCGAGTGCCGGAGGCAATCACAGCCGTGATGATATAGAGCTATATCACACGACTCCGAGAGCGATATTGCTTTTATACAACAGTTCGACGGCACACGTTTGAAAAACGAAAAATATGAAAACAACAACGGAGTTATTTTAAAACCCTCTTTGTTTGAGAACTACTTCTTCCGCCACGGATTTGAGGGCGGCCAGAATGACAGGTAAAACTTTCGGCTGCTTTGAAGCTCATAACAACTCAATGGACAGAAAAGCCGTTACTTTATATTACCGTTTCTTGGTCACAAAGTGTAGTTTTAAGATTAGTTCAGTCGAGAATGTATATGTATTATATTTAAATCTGCAGTCGATTAGTAAAGATAGCGCCTGTTTGAACGTTTGCTTAGTGAGATTCGGTACGAATGAGAACAAAAGCATGAGCGGACATCAGTGTTCACTCGCCCCGCTGACCACCGCCCTCTCTGGGCTACATTTCTGACAGAGATACCCTGGCTCTCATGTTGGCCTTGTTTGTTTATGATCGTCAAAATGAGATCAAATCAGCAGTATTTGGTGTCATGATCAAACTATTACTTGTTTTTTAATTCATATTTAGTGTCTTTTGTGTTGTTATTGTTTTGGCGCGAGGTAAAAGTTAATAAAACTACTTGTATAACGTTACTATTGCTTTCTCATTTATTCTTAACGTGATACGAGCACTCGATTATTATTATTAAACGTTGTTCTTGTCAGTACTATATAAAACGTTTTTTTATAAGTGTCAGAGATATGTTTTTGCATGCTGCTTATAAATATACCAGTGGCGATATCTCATAACATGTTTTAATAGTCACATCATGATAAAGTAAATTATCAATGTCCACATTTAAAAGCTGCGGTGCTTACCTGCAGTTCCACGGTGTTTTCGCGTTCTGATAAGAAATATAGCTCCAGAAAAAAAACGAGTGTTTATATTCCTCTTTCCAAGTGTTAATCGTCCACACGATGTGACAAGACATTTCTCCCATTAACTGTAACATAACATCCAATAGCGCTGATCTTTGACGAAATAACTTCTGATTGGGGATTCACAGACTGATTTATGAGCTAGTAAACTAATGAGACAAACGGAGAGTGATTCAAACGGCGCGTCTGTGTTTTTCCATTCAGAGATGAGCCTGCTCAGGACCTCCATTCACTAGGTGGCGGAGTGATACGAAAGGTGAAGCGGTTACAGTGCCGATATCAGCACAATATCGCATAGGTCTTAGCCAGGGGCGTCGCTAGACCCCTTTTACTGGGGCACGTGCCCCAGTGTAAATCAAGTTTACATTTTAGCATTTAACTAGTTTATTCATTTACAAAGACAATCGCGGCAAAACGGATCTATGTGCAATGTAGTTACCCAATTCACGTTTGAAAAAGCGACGCAGCAGTCGCACGGACGCGTGCACGCCTCAATTCATGTCTGCGTCCGCGCACGGACATGAATGGGTGCGCGGACGCGGACATGAATTGGGGCGAGCACGCGACTGTTTTGCCGTGCGCAGCCGCATACAAAGTACACGCGATTGAGTTGGTTTATGAAAACATGACGAGACTAAAGTAAGTTAAGTTTCTAAATAATAATGAAAATCTTATTTTCACCCGATCATTGACGCATGTGATGGACATCAGAAATGTTTTGTGCAAAGCAGGAAAAGGGAAGCAAAAATGAGAGATGATGAATTTAAGGGAGTAAAGGGGTGATTCTCACGAAACCATTTTAACACCATGGCACTAATGATTTTAGCTATAAAATGTGTAATATAGTAATATTAAAAAGCATCAGAATTAACACAATACTGTGTTCTACCTTGCACAATGTGTGATTTCAAGAATTTATAATTTGTCAATTTTATCTCATTTTCTGCTGAAATTCTCATTACCGCAATGCGTCCGGCTGTGTTTGAACATGCGTTATGCTGTAATTTAAACATATTAAAACAAAAATATTTAGAAAAAAAATAAATTGATGTTTTGCTAGACTACTTTAGATGACAGAAAAATAATTTACTGAATATTCATGTATAATAATATTGAAGAAAAATTAGGAAATTGATGTGTCCATGCCTGATGTTCTCATCCTCCGCAACACTTTTTGAGAACAGTTTAAGCACACATACAGCATTTTAATAAAGTTTGATTTTGAGTGACCAAGCAGATGGACCAGTTACTTCAAGATGGCTACCAGGTAAGATCATCTCTTTATATCTTTCCAGTTAAATTTGAAATATTCTCTTGTCAGAATGCTTACATGACATTTTGATTATCATTACCGAAACAGGTAGTTTTCTACATTTTGAAAATTGTTTGATTTACAATTTTTTATGAAAATGTTCTTTATTAAAGTCTAATTATATGCACTGAATAAAGAATGAGCAAAGCCTACGTGGCTTCTCTATTTTTAGCAAAACATACTGGGGTACCTCATCCTCCGCAACACCATTCTCATATACCACAACCATTTAATAGCAGTTGCGGTAAAGAGAACTTCTGTTTCGGAAATGAGAATTTAAGCATATTGTTTATTACATTTAAATATCTCTTATGAATTTAATATAAATTTAAAATGTAATAACTGTTGATATTTTGCTTTATGATGCTTCATTAAAGACAGTCAGCAAGTGAGAAAAAAGCTTTAGCAAAGGCCAGGTTGACAAAGTTCAGGGAGAAACTTAACAGCAACCCAGAATGGCTAGAGGAGTACAGAAGGAAGGAGAGAGAGAGGTTAGGTTTGGAGATGTTACTAGCAGGTGTAATTAGCAAAAAACACACTACAGTGTTAGGAAATGTACATGACAAACACACAACACAACGCAACAAGTCTATACTATATGATGATGTGTACATTCATTTTTTTCTCCCATGTTGTGAGACATGCTAATTTAATGTTATGCTTTCTTTCCACTTTCAGGTATCAAAAACAACCTAGCGATGGCACGCCACGCATCTAGGCGCTGCAACTTCAGTTGGATCACAAGATCCACCAAGTTGGATCCCATTCGTGCCAGCATCTCAGCTACCTGCGACCGCACAACGCGCGCTGTCTCCAGAGTCAGATTGCTGCCTGGGGGCGAGGGACAAAGGGAGACTAAAGGCGGCACCTCCTTTCTGTGCAGTGCATGAGTCACAGACACCAGAGAGGATGGCCTAAAAGCGCCCGGCGCTGTGACAGAAAGCGGGTTGCTGCGCAATTCATTAGGACTGTGCGTTAACCCTTTCCGCCTCTGCTGTCTTCGCAGCATGTGGGTCGTGTTCGAGAGTGGGGGGGGGGGGGCGTGTTGTAGATGCTTATGTGAGGACGGGCCCTGGGGCGAGCAACACAAAACCAACTGAGGAGAAAAATGCTCTGTTTTTGAGCGGCTTCGTTCCGGACGGCAGTCCCCCAGGACCCAGTTTCTTGCATCATATACTGGAGGATTTGTGCCAGGGACTCTTGTGATGCACCACCGGTTCTGGTCCATGAGACAGGGTGGTGAGGTAGGAAGTGGCTCATAGCCTTAGAGCTCTTCACCACTTCCGAGAAATGCTCCGTGATTGTGCCCACCGTGTCACCAAACAGGCCGGATGGAGAAACAGGCGTGACTGTACATGGCCACCATGAGTGGTCTTCGTGGCCCTTAGCGTGAAATCCGTAACCATTCTCAGATCCATGAAGATATTTAGATCCGTGCTGCCCTCATCCAGAGCCTTAAGCACCTGCGCCTAAAAGATCTGTAGGACCGCCATAGTGTGCAATGCAGACAGAGCCTCTCTCGGCGCGGGTATGCTTTTTCGGACAGGTGTGCTGTCATGAGGCTTCACTACCCTCAAAGCTGCGCCACACCATCCAAGGAAGTGGACAAGGGGCAGAGGTGAGCAGCCACAGCGTCCTTGATGGGGGGAATACACAGGTAGCCTACCTAAGAAAAAAAATGGGGGGAGGGGTAGCCCACGCTTTGGTGACTTTCCTCCGAGCATCAGCGGGGCGGCCTGAGTAAAGAAAACAAAAGTCAAGCTTGCTTCTCTGGGGTTCTTGTGGGGTGCTCCACTCAATCTCCAAGTCCTGCACGACTTTGAAGAGAATGCGCACCAGTTCCTTGTAGAAGGATGGCTGTGTGTCTGATGCACCACGTGGAGCCTGGTCCCAGTCTCCATCCAACGATGTCAGAGACGTCTCATCTTCCTCCGCCGGAAACCCAAAGGAAACAGACCTGGCGGCTCCCGGTTCAGGACACAGGCTCTCGGTGACAAATTGAACCGGTTGAGCGAGGGGAGGACGACCACCAGCGGCTCTTTGCCGGCAGTGGGACACTGCAGTAAGAAACCTCCAAGGGCGATGTTGAGCCGGGTCCTGAGCACCTTCATCGGGAGATCCTCACAATAAGGGACACCCTGAGCCAACAATTGCCGCCTTTGGGTGGAGAAGCCCCAAGCAGAGCACACAGAGCTCGTGTGAATTGGGTGGGTCGATCAGACCTCCCCACCACAAGCAGATTTGCGACATCCCGGAACACAGAGAGGGCTGCTTACATTTCAACCTGAATTCAATTTGCTGCCTATGAAGTCTGTCCTAAAGCATTTCTCGGAGCTGCCATTATGCAGCCAAAGTCATTGTCTCATAAGACAGCGAGGGAACAAGTCAGCTGTCTAAACTTTCGGATACAGCCTCTCTCTCTCTCTCTCTCTGTCTCCCTCTCTCTCTCTCTCTCTCTCTCTCTCTCTCTCTCTCTCTCTCTCTCATCGAAACAGATACAGAATGGTAAAAGGTCAGAAGACCAAATCATATCCAGCAAGGAAATATTTTTCATCTTATTTACACAAATGTTTTGTGATATCTAGCTGACATTAGCTGGCCATTTCTCAATCCGATGGCTGCAGCCTTCAGAGCTCGCATTTGTAGGCAGCATATGTCATCAAGACCATATTATTTCAGTATGTTAAATGCATAAATGGGGACTTAAATATGACACAAAGGAATATTAATATAAGCCTTCCTGTTCTCATGTTTTTTCTTTAATATTTTTTTCAAAGACTACACAATAAAACAGTTTTGAACTTGAACGCATGATGCTGCAAATATTATCAGAGTTTCTACTTTAAAATTTGTTTTTAACAAAATCTCAGGCTAGTATACGTATTCTCATTACCGAAATAATTAACCTCATTTCCGAAACCTATGTATCATTACCGCAACAGATTCTTATTAAATGTTAATTTCATTAATAGAAGCATAATACTTTGATTTTAAATGCATGTGCAGAATCTCCAAATTATGTTCTTTCAGGTTTGTCATGTCATTTTGAAAATGTGTCAGGTTTCTTCGAAATATATAAAAAAAATAGTTGTAAATTGTGGAAGGTGTTGCGGTATATGAGCTAAATAAAACAAAATAAAAAAAAACGTTAAATTTAAAATAAATATTATTTCAGAATTTCAATTTACTGTGCATGACTATTAATAAACAATTTTTAAAAATGTGAAAATATATTAGCTTTTCTAACAGTGTTGATGTTTTGTGACTGTTGCGGTAATGAGATTTTTTAGGACTTATTTTTGAAATGATGTTACAAAAAGTGTTAAATGATAAGTAAAAGTTTTTAAATTAATGTTCCCATATACTTCAGACTTTGTTTCTAATGTCTGGTGGAAAAAAAAGTAAATTTAAGCAATTTTTACATTTTCATGCTTGACATTTTTACAACCAAGTTTTCGTGAGAATCACCCAAAGACACATAACATCTTACCCTGTCAGGGCTTAAACATTAGAGGGAAAATCTCAGGAAAACGTCTCGGTTACGTATGTAACCCTCGTTCCCTGAAGGAAGGGAACGGAGACGTCACGTCGTGACCGACGAATTGGGAACCGCTTCGCGGGTGACCTATCTACTTCGAGAACTATCAAAAACGCCAATGAACTTGGCATGCAGGTATTTGCATAATGCCGGCGCCGCCCCGCCAGGTGCGTATATAAGGCGCAGGTGCATAATACCAAATCAGCTATATTATTGCTGAGAAGCCGAGCAACAGTGCCCGGCCTGAACAGCAATGGAACAGCAAACTGTGGCGACGGGACGTGACGTCTCCGTTCCCTTCCTTCAGGGAACGAGGGTTACATACGTAACCGAGACGTTCCCTTTCAGTCGGTCACTACGACGTCACGTCGTGACCGACGAATTGGGAATCCCTACCAAAACGCCACTGCAGCTGAACCCTTCCAGTGCCTGCAAAAGCCCTCCGCCCTCCACATAGGGGGCGGAATCTAAGGCGAAATGCAGAAGGCCGGTCACTACCTGTTCCTTAACCCACGATAGTGAAGCAGCGAACTGGGAGAAGCGTCTAAACTGAGCGGAGCTAGAACACTGCGGAAGCCATCCCCTAAGAAGGTTAAATGGATGACATAAAAATATATGAAACAACCGACAGGTTGCTCAAATAAAGTCTCTAACAGTACATGGTATGTTGAGAGGTGCAGAGCAGGCTCTGCTAAGGAAAAACGTGGAGGATTAGAACCCCACGGACTATACACACAAATGAACCCCACGTAGGGGACAAATGTGGACGCCTAGCCTACACAGGTTTACAGAGAATACATCAGTGATAGGTTGACAGCGGATGCTCCGCAACACCAGCTATCAGGGCGGTGGAGGAGAGGCAAAAACAGTTTTTTAGACGTTTTTGCCCCGATGGCCTTCCATAGTGGTGCAAATGTGCAGCACCAAAATAGAGGCTCCAAGCCGACACACGAGCCGACCCTCGGCATTCTTAACTAGTTAGTAGAAAGAACCCGAGTGGAAACCGGTTCGACACGAACACTATAGAATCTTGTGAACGTATTAGGTGTCGCCCAGCCTGCAGCTCTACAAATATCTGTTAGCGAGGAACCGCGAGCCAGTGCCCAAGATGATGCCACACTGCGTGTAGAGTGGGCACGTAAATTAAATGGACAAGGCACATTCTGCTTTTGATATGCAAGGGCTATAGTATCCACAATCCAATGGGACATCCTCTGCTTGGTGACAGCTTTTCCTTTCTGCTGACCACCGTAACAAACAAAGAGCTGGTCTGAGGTCCTGAAACTTTGCGTCCTGTCTATATACACACGTAGTGCACGAACAGGACATAACAAAGCCATGGCTGGTTCTGCCTCCTCCAAAGGCAGTGCTTGGAGATTCACCACTTGATCTCTAAAAGGAGTGGTGGGAACTTTGGGCACAAAGCCGGGCCGGGGTCTCAGTGTTACGCTGGATGCAGCCGGCCCGAACTGAAGGCACGATTCATCGACCGAAAATGCATGAATATCCCCTATCCTCTTAACAGAAGCCAAAGCAAGGAGAGTTAAAGTTTTCATTGTAAGAAACTTAACACTCACACTATGCAGAGGCTCGAATGGGGCTTCCTGGAGTGATTTCAGCACCAAGGACAGGTCCCAAGGAGGAATAGAGGGGGGACGCGAAGGATTCAGTCTTCGAGCGCCTCTGAGAAATCTAATGACCAGGTCGTGCTGACCCACTGTTCTACCGTTTACGGGTGAATGGTGAGCTGATATCGCAGCGATATCGACTTTAATAGTGGATGGTGACAGCCTATTCTCCAAACGACGCTGGAGATATAAAAGCACAACACTAATCGGGCATTCTCGGGGGTTTTCACTTCGGGAAGAACACCAGTCGACAAACAGGTTCCATTTAAGCGCGTAAGCCTGTCTCGTAGACGGCGCTCGCGCAGCAGCAATAGTGTTAGATACCTCTTGCGGTAAATCACTCATATCCTCCGTGCCCCGTCCAGAGACCACACAAGGAGGTTCCAGAGGTCGGGTGCCATAATGTGCCCCCTTCTTGAGAAAGAAGGTCATTCAACAGGGGAATCTTCCAGGGAGGGGCTGTCGCGAGGAGAGAGAGTTCTGGAAACCAACTCCTGGTTGTCCAATACGGTGCCACCAACAGCACGCTCTCCTCGTCCTCCCGGATTTTGCATAAGGTTTGCGCAATGAGGCTCACCGGAGGGAACGCGTATTTGCGCATGTTTCGCGGCCAGCTGTGTGCCAATGCATCCACGCCGAGCGAGTCGTCGGCTAGTGAATAGAACAGGCGACAATGGGTCGTCTCTGGGGAAGCAAACAGATCTATCTGCGCTTTGCCGAAACGTCTCCAAATTTGCTGAACCGCAATGGGGTGGAGTCGCCATTCGCCGGGACGCGCAGCCCGAGAGAGCGCATCCGCCTCTACATTGAGCGTGCCCGGGATGTAAATGGCACGAAGAGACCTCAAATTCTTCTGACTCCAAGTGAGGAGGTGACGGGCGAGATGCGACAGGTGACGCGAGCGTAAACCGCCTTGACGATTGATGTACGCCACGGTCGCAGTGTTGTCTGTATGAACTAATACATCTTTGCCCCGTAACTCGTTGCTGAAACGGACGAGCGCAAGATATACAGCCCACATTTCCCGGCAGTTTATGTGCCAATGCAGCTGGGGTGTCGTCCAGACCCCCGAAGCCGCAAGCCCATCGTACGTGGCCCCCCACCCCGTGTCTGACGCATCTGTGCATACTATCGCATGCCTGGAGACCTGTCTCAGAGGCACACCGGCTCGGAAAACGCACGGTCTGACCACGGAGTGAAAGTGCGACGACACGCAGGTGTAATGGTAACACAGTGAATGCCGCGCAGCCACGCTCTCCTCTGGACTCGATCGTGAAGCCAATGCTGAAGCGGTCGCATATGAAGCAGTCCGAGCGGAGTTACAGCTGCGGCTGCTGCCATATGCCCCAAAAGCCTCTGAAATTGTTTCAGCGGGACCGCGCTCTTGCTCTTGAATGTATTCAGGCAAGTCAGAATCGACTGTACACGCGCTTCTGTTAGACGAGCTGTCAAATCGATCGAGTCCAGTTCCATACCGAGAAAAGAGATTCTCTGCACGGGGCAAAGCTTGCTCTTTTCCCAGTTGACCCGAAGACCCAAACGAGCGAGGTGTTTTAAAGTTAAATCTCTGTGATCGCACAGCGTCTGACGTGTTTGAGCTATTATTAGCCAATCGTCCAGATACGCGAGAATGCGCACACCTCTCTCTCTCAGGGGTTTTAAAGCCCCCTCCACTACTTTGGTGAATACATGGGGCAAGAGAGCCCGAATGGGAGGACTTGTACTGGTATGCTCGCCCCTCAAACGCAAAGCAGAGAAACCGCCTGAGCCAAGGGAGATTCGATACGTGAATGTACGTGTACTTCAGATCGATAGATGCGAACCAATCGTTTGGACGAATGCATGGAAATATGCGTTTGGGCGTCAGCATTTTGAACGGCATTCTGTGAAGTGCACGGTTCAGCGAACGCAGGTCCAGGATCGGTCGCAAGCCGCCGCTTTTCTTGGGTACAATAAAGTAAGGGCTGTAAAACCCCGACCTCATCTCGGCTGGAGGGACCGGCTGGATCGCGTCTTGCGCCAATAAGACAGCGATCTCCGCACCGACGACGTCCGCATCGTCAGCTCTCAAAGTATTGAAACGAACACCTGAGCATTAGGGGGGACGACGGGCAACTTGGATCTCATAGCCGAGACGAATCGTGCGTAAAAGCCAACACGACGGGCTGGGAAGCTGTTCCCACGCCCCCAGATACCGTGCGAGAGGGACTAAAGGCACGATGGGTGTACCCGCGGCATGCGCAACGGAGGTGATCGCCGGTGTGTGCGTAACGGCCGCACCGACAGCAGTGTTGTGTGTGATAACACTCACCTGAGTCCGTTGCTGGGTGGTTGAGTAAGGGAGGCTCTGCTGAAGACACCTCACACCACTCGATGCACCCTCTGGCGAAGGAGGAGGGAGACGATGGGTTATGAGCCCGTAGCTGTCTCCTACCGGCTGAGAGCGCGGTGGGGTTATGAGCCCGTGCGTCGCTCTCGTTCTCCTCTGATGAGTCGGAGAACGAGGGGGGGTTATGAGCCCTCTCGTATCTCCGGCGCTCATCTGAAGACCTAGAGATGGAAGTGGAATTCGCTCTTTTTGTGGATTTGTGGGTGCCGACTGAAAAGTCGGCGGAACAGAAAAATGAAACAAAAGATTCCCCAACCGGCCCTCCTCCGGTGGGGGGAGTGGTGCCTTCACCATCTCCCGAAGAGCGATCCCCTCCATCTCTAGGTCGCCCGTCTCAGGGCCGCTTTGATCTTCTCTTACCACCCTTTGCAGCGGGCTGAGCGGGCGGGGCGGGCTGCTGACGGCCGGTTCCTCGCTTCTTAGAAGAGCCCAGGGGAGGAACGGAGGCGGCCGCCGCAGGACGCCCTCGGCGAGGAGCAGGCTGAGGCGCCGACGTGGATGGGGCAGGCGCAGGACGCTTCCGACGTGGCATGATCTGAGCGATGGCCTCAGTCTGCTTTTTGGCCGCGGAGAATTGCTGGGCAAACTCCTCGACCGTCTCGCCGAACAGGCCGGTCTGGGAAACCGGAGCATTCAGGAGCCGGGTTTTATCAGCGTCCTTCATGTCCGCCAGACACAGCCAGAGATGGCGTTCCTGGACTACCAGGGTAGACATCGCACGCCCGACAGCGCGTGCGGTGACCTTGGTCGCACGAAGCGCCAGATCTGTAGCCGCACGTAGTTCAGAGAACTCCGCCGAGTCGTGACCTCCCGCGTGCAGATCCCTCAGAGCCTTAGCCTGATGAACCTGCAGCAATGCCATGGCATGCAGGGCAGAGGCTGCCTCCCCACAAGCCTTGTAAGCAGCACCGGACAGCGCCGAAGACTGCTTACAGGCCCGTGAGGGGAGAGTAGGCTGGTCCCGCCAGGAGGAAGCGACACCGGCCGGACACAACTGCATCGCGACCGGGCGCTCCACTGACGGGATACCAGTGTACCCCTTGGCATCTCCACCCTCGAGAGAGGTGAGAGGTGAAGGCTGATACGGCCGGTTCCGGGCGGAAAACGGGGTTTTCCACGACCGCGTCAGCTCTTCATGCACCTCGGGGAAGAAAGGCACCGGGGGCGAGGACTGAGAAGCCCTGGCACCCCCGAAGAACCAATCATCGAGGCGGGACGGTTCAGGTGGGGGAGGTTTAGTCCACTCCAAGCCGACCGCCTCCGCCGCCCGAGCGAGCATGGCTGCCATCTCAGGGTCGAACGCAGAAGCCGCAACCTGGCCCGAAGGCGGGAGCGGATCCGGATCGACGTCCGAGGCTGACAACCCCCCCTCCGACGTTACGGTGGACATCGCGTCAGGTGGAGGCTCGACAGAGCGCGAGGACACCGTAGAACACGGGCCGCTCGTCTCCATCGGGACCTCCGCTGGCAACGGATCAGGGCGCTGGGAGCTACTGGACGAACCAGCAGACCGACCCAGCACCGTTATACGGAGATCATCCTTCGCCAATCTGGTAGCTGCGCCCTTAGCAGCACCAGACTGGGAAGGCGGGGGCCGTTGCCGGAGGAACGACACCCGTCTCCGCAAATCCGCTATAGTCATGCCCTCGCAGACGGGGCATGAACTATCACGCAACGCTGCCTCTGCGTGCTGGAGCCCCAGACACGAGAGACAACGCTTGTGGCCATCCTGGGGGGCGATGAACACACCGCATCCAGAAACGGAGCACGGACGGAAATCCATCTTTAAAAAGACGACCCCGACCGTGACACGAATGAGTGGCTGTCTTTAAAAAGACACAAAGCTCAAACGTGCTGCTCTTTTAGGGAAATCACTCTTTTGTGCGAGCTGGTGAAACACACAGGGAGAGGCAAACGCACTCACTCGAACTCAAGTCCTAAATTAAAGAGACAGAGAGAGAGAGAAAGGGTGGAAAAAACACTGCGAGCCTCCACTGAGGTGTCTTTGCCCAACCAACTTCAGCAAGCTGAGATATTTTCTTCCCACACAGAACAGGATCTACAAAGATCAGTTAACAGCTTCTCGAGAGCAGATGTCTGCCGGCTTCGAAGCAATAAAGCTGATTTGGTATTATGCACCTGCGCCTTATATACGCACCTGGCGGGGCGGCGCCGGCATTATGCAAATACCTGCATGCCAAGTTCATTGGCGTTTTTGATAGTTCTCGAAGTAGATAGGTCACCCGCGAAGCGGTTCCCAATTCGTCGGTCACGACGTGACGTCGTAGTGACCGACTGAAAGGGAACCTCTGTCAATAGTCTATAAAATTGCATTGTTCACATACAAAAACTGTGTTATACTGTTCTGTATTTTCAGATATGAAATTAATATTTAGTTCACTAGCTCTAGGTCATTACGTAAATAGTTAGCAGTAACTAAGATAGATTTTTAGTAGCAGTCATAAAATGAAAATATTCTTAAAATAAAAAAAGAAGTTATTAATCATTGTTATGTAAAATGCAAATGTGCATAAAAAAATTTCTCTCCGGCCATTATTTCCAAACATTTTATTCCTTTAAACATGTTAATAATGTTGTATATATATGTATATATGAAGATGATACTTAAAATTTTTTAAATAAATGTTTGTCTTTCCCAGTACTTGTTGCAATGTTGGAATAGTGGGTTAAGCAAAGGAAATTGTATCTTGCACACTGCAGGCTTTCAGGAAAAAGAAAAAAAATGGGGGGCCCGTGCCCCAGTAGAGCTTTATGTCTAGCAACGCCCCTGGTCTTAGCCAATCAGATTCGAGAACCAGAAAGAACTGTTGTATAATAAAAATTACTGTATATACTGTATTTTTATTTTTTATATGGAAAGGTTTCATTTATGGCTGTGAGCCAAGCACTTCACAGTTTAAAAAAACCTATATCTGTAGCAAGCACTTTCTTAGCACATCTCAAGGCATTCTAGAGAGATCTTCAAAGATGAGCAAAACAAGGCCAAACTCTTCACTGCTTCGATAAGCCCCGCCTTTCCAGAGGGCCTTTAAGTGACACTCCATAATGTTCTTGGGAATATTTTTAGATAAACAGCAATTGTTGTTTAGTTGGAAACAACACAGAAATCTGTACCTACTCTAGCCTGGGTGCCAGCCGATCTTAGAAGATCGATCTGGGGATTCACCGTTGAGGAGCTACTATGCTCTACCCAAAGCTGGTCGACCAATCAAATTGTCAGGGCGGGCTTTATACGATGATGGACAGATGATCAGTAACGTAAATCAACCACGTCAGCAAAAAGCGCGTGTGTTGAATCTGTTGTTTACAACGAAATGGCTGCAACGGTAGAAATCAGATGTGTGGATTCTGACATTGAGTCTGTTCTAAAAGATATCGACAGAGCATTGATTTAAAAAGAGGAACAGAGAAACGCAAGCAAGGCATTTGTTGATGTTTTTGCCGTCCTTCCTACGGGATTCGACAAAAGTTGTCGCACTTATGAAGGATCAAGTTAAAGAAGCAACTGAAATGGGTATCACGGCAATGCAACTCGGTGTGCACGACGAGATGGATATAATTAGCGGTCGTTGCCAGCTTCTTTTCGGAACCCCGGAATCGTGGAGGGACATGCTAGGCTCCGATATTTTTCAAGCAAACGTAATGGGTATCGTCGTGGATGAAGTTCAACTAATGTACAAATGGTAAGGATAGTCTTACTGTATGACTTAATGTGATATAAATGAAATGTTGTAAACATAGTAGGTGTTGATGTACGTTCGCTAACTCAGACTTGTAGAGTGTGTCATTGTAGCGAAAATAACTAAGCTGCAAATACGTCATTTCAACATACGTCTCACACCCCGTTGCTCTGATTGGTCGTAGGTCTATCCAATTGAGTGCAGAGGCATTTTTTGTTGAGACACGCCTCATAATTATAGCTCAATGGAGCGGTATCAGACTCAAATTCTGACTAGAATTGAGTATGACAACGTCAGGCTATACCTACTCTATGTTCAATCTCCCTCTGCATTCAGAATACTGTAATGTAAGTCATATGACCACTTCAAACACTCAGTTTTAAACATACCACATTACTAGAGTACAATGTATATGAACCCAAGGAACACAACTGCTAAATAATTACATTCTAGTTATTTATTTCACAATTTTCCTGCATGTAAACTAAATGTAACTTAATTTTTTACCATAATAAATTGTTTTCAATGACATTCATCAATGGTGTGACACACAATAAGCGCAAATGCACAGTGTAACTGTACTTAGAAAAGTGTTTAGATTATATATGTATTCTGAAGATGCTTTTATCCAAAGCAACTTACAGTGCATTACAAGGTAAACATTTTACCAACATGTGTTCATTGGGTTCAAACCCATGACCTTCTGCGGTGCTAACACAAAGCTCTAACACTGATTTATACAGGAGCAATACTGGCATGCAAAATTTCAGGCTGGGGACCTAGAAAATCTAAACACAGTATATTTAAAGTTATTTAAAAAGTCTTAGAATTTACCTTTTGGGAAACGTATGCATTGCCAACATGTCACACATTTAACCTTACTAATTAACTGAAAAACTTTTTCATCAAGTTTTTCATCTTGATTGTGCTATTTGATTGTTATTTGTATAACAACACACATTTCTAGTTATGGCAAGCTCGGTAATATTTTGGATATTACATTGGGTAGAGTGGGGGACTATAGAGGGACTTGAAGTCAACAAGGTTGAGATCCACTGGATAAGGGTCAATAGATAGATATAATTAAGATATAATTAATTTAATAATGTTACACTCATTTATACAGCGAAGTAAATAGATTATCTCTTCAGCACATCTGAAAAGATGAAATAATTCTCAATAAATACTGTAATGTCATTATACTGACATACCAGAAATACCCTAATGAAAAAGATGCGAGGTTTATAGTCTCTGAATTGTAATCTACTTGAAATCTACAAGTAACTAAAAGTGAAAATAGAAACTTAAATGCTTCGATCTTGTGTTTTTGTGCTGAGCTAAACCCATCCAGGAAAGATGTTGATTAGATGGGGGTGTTGTGTGAAATTCTGTCACCGTGAAAAACTGTCCCAATGGGCGGGGCATACATGCATATTCATAGGTTCGCTCCGCTTTGGAACCAGCGATTGGATTGCAAATTCTTGTGTGTGTTTCCAGCTCTTTTTTGATATATTATTTCTATAAGGTAATAAAGCCAAATGATCATATGCCTTGTTTAGATGCAATTGTTTACATTCTTCACATAATAGGCTAAAATGCTTTGCATGTGCGTTTTGTAAGAACACTTTTTCATGGCTATACAATATCATTTTGCTATTTAGCCTACGTTTATAATGCTAAACAGCAAACTAAAGCACGGAACGAGCACGTATTTTTCCTCATTGTTTTTTGTTGTTGCGATAGTTCATCTCTTGTTTTGTAGTGTATTTTTTTTGTTGCATTATTTGCATGCACTGCAATAAATCATATATGTAGCTAACTGCATGTTCAAATAAAGATTTTTATTATTATTATTATTATATTTATTTATTACATTTTTATATAATGTTCCCTGGTGTGGTTTTGCCTCTTGCCAGTTTTTAACCCCAGTTGGAATTTATAGAGCCTTAACGAAAAAGCCTTGTAAAAATTGAAAATGACATTTCTTGTTTATTCAGATGTGCAAAATCAGATTTTCTTACTGTTGAAGACAAGAAACTCACTAACGAAGGCCAGATTTATCACATATCATGATATAGTTAGTTATCTTTATTGACAGACTTACAAGCATTCATAAGATATAAAAGGCACACACAATATACAAACATCCATAAACAACCACAATCAAACATAACATAAACTACACATAGCACAATGTGCTCACTGGTTAAAGCATATACTCATATTTTCTTATAAATTATACACAAGTATGTGAACATTACTCTATTTACGGGGTTTCTGTGAATAGAGATGGTCTAACATATTTGAGGGGCTATTTACCTAGATACAAGCCTTGCCTAATGCAAAATGTGGTTGTTTCCCTGTGTGCTAAGAGGCTAATTTGGACCAAGACAAAAAGGTAATTTTGATTTGAATCTAGGCCATAAAAAAGCTGTAGTCACTTGAAAACACACACAACACACATGAAGACTCAACTTTTCTCATTGTAATTATTGGACAAATACATTAAGAATTACATTCCATATGTAATATGTTCTTTGTTTATGCACATACACAAGATGTTACAAAATCAACATAAACGATTAAAGTAACACAGATGTACTATCCAACTTTTGTACATATAGGCTACTGCCAAAACTGGGTGATGCAACCACTCCTCCTGTCTGAGCTGTCACCATCGAGCGTCCTCTCTAGACAAATCTGTATGTAGCGCAATCTGTATGTATTGTAATATGGGCCAGATAAAAATGTGGCATAATCTGCACGTAAATCGACCCACACAGAGTATTAACATGTGATGTTTAATGCCTTACACCTGGGGAAAGTGTTAAAAGTGAGGTAAGTTAGGTGATGCAACCCATTCATATTTATACATCGAAACATTGCACATGTTTTTTTTTTATCAATTGCTTTCTATGTGTAAATCAATCCTCTGTTTAGATAGAAGGGTGAATAAAACTTATCAAGGCATTATCTGGTAAGTCTGACATTACTTACTGAAAAATCCTTTTTAGCCATTGAACCTCTGGAAGGGCAGTGCCATTTTAATGAAAAGGCTTTAAGAAATGCTGAATTCTTTAAATGGATATTTTATGTTAGCAATGAATTAGTGAAATAAACCATTGTTACAATATGCATCTGTATTGCTGCTGGATCCAGGGGAGTATGATGTGCTGATTGGGTCAAATAATGAGAACAACCATTTGACACTCATGGTCAGTGTCTTTTCATTCTCATCTTCTCTTTATCACTCTGTTTAAAAACATGTCATTACCTCATTCGGGAAGAAAATTAAAATGTTGGTTTTATATTTTGGCCTCTCTTCCATTTTTGCCTTTTAGTAACACAGGAAAACACTCATAAACATATTTAAGCTGGTCCGAACAATGTTGGTCTTGCAATTAGGTCATTTTTATTTACAGGAATCCTGCTTTAATAGAGCAATAATGCATCATGTCCTTTGAATGACTGCAATGCTCTTTTCGTCAAGGCTCCAAAGTCCAACTCAAAAAGGAAACAAAATAACACCAGAGAACATTTAATTTTTTTTTTATTTATAGATGCAGTTAGCCATATCCCTGCCGAAAAAAAACAATAGATACCATTACAGAAATTATAAGGGTTTTCATTACAAAACCATTACAAACCATTAACTATTAAAACTTTAAAAACCATTACAGATTGCGTAATGGTTTCTATTGTTTTTTCAGCAGGGATTTGAGTTTTATTGCAGTGCATGCAATAAATGCAGCAAAATACACTACAAAACAAAACATTAACTATGGACAAGATACAACAAAAACAACGAGGAGAAATATGTGCTCGATTCGTGCTGTAGTGTTTAGCATTATAAATGTAGCAAAACCGATATTGTTTAGGCATGAAAAAGTCTTCTTACAAAACGCACATACAAAGCATAATGTAAAAATTTGTACATATAAACAAGGCATATGATCATTCGGCGTTATTACCTTATATAAATATAAAAAAGAGCTGGAAAACACACAATAATTTGCAATCCAATCGCTGGTTCCAAAGCGGAGCGAACCTATGAATATGCATGTATGCCCCGCCCATTGGGACAGTTTTTCACGGGGACAGAATTTCACACAACAGGGGAAGCTTTTCTAACGTCACTCCTCTAATTTAAAGCACAAACACCACCACATGTAAAGTTTGCAGACATTGCACTTGTAAGCATTACTTACCTGAATCTTCCTTTGCAATGCTGACACTGATCCCCAACCCATCCCTTGTGACACACGCAAGTTGCATTAATACACTTTCCAAAGATGCAATTGTCATCACAGGTTTTAGAGTACGATCCATCAGTGCATGTTAACATGTATAGTATCATACACGTGAACAGAGCCGTCCTGAAGAGTCCAGGCATTCTTTCTCTGGCAAACAGCATGACTAAATAAACACACCTTCCAAAACAATAAACCGTAACTACTTGACAAAAGATAACACAGATCGCGTGCTCTTGTTGTCGTTTCGCCTTTGTTCCTCTCAAAGATGCGCTCGGAGGCGAGTGACACCACAACTATTTGAAGCGAGGCTTCGGAGCTTGTGTCGAGCAAAAGTGGGCGTGCCAGATGAAGCTTTGATTTGAAGCTTGTGTTGTTAACGTTGAAATCACGTGACCAATGACAAACGAAGCTTCACTTTCTGCTTAGTCACGTGCGCGCTTCGCTTTGCGTGTCAGAAGGTTCGAACCCTAAAGGTTTTTTATGAGTTATTTGCCTTATTCACATTTTGGTCCCACATAATAATGTATATATAGTATTGTTTTACTTATAATTTTGTGCACGTCTGTTATTATATGCATGTGAACATTATTCTGTACAATACACAATTGAATCATATGAATATTAACTCCTACTGGAATTTATTGCCACACTTTAATCAGTAAATGCATTTATTATATTGACCATTCACAGACATGTTGTCTAAGCTTTATTTGTTCACATAATATTAATATTCATCTGAATTTCATCAGCTTGTTACTTCATTGACGGAGCTTTTTCCAGAAGCAACTGCTATTTTATTAACCAAAAGATGGCGCTGTTTTCGACACCCTCGTTGAGGCTTCGAATCATGGTTCGAAACAGTAAGAGAAGTATCGGTGCTTCATTCGAAGCTTCATTTCCCCATCACTAACCACAACTTCCATCCACAACAACGTTCAGTTCTCCGACTGCTGTGCTGAGCTAATGAATATTAAATAGATTGCTCTGACGTTGCTTGGTAACCTGCGCGTTGATCGCTCTCGCGATACTTTGATGTCATGCGACGAACGGTCTGCGCAGCGTCGTTAAATAGCAAGTCAGTCACGTTACTATTCACGCCAATCATAGTCCAAAGTAGGATAAGAAACGCCTTTTTAGTCTTTTTTGGATGAAACAGCGTCACACGCGTTATATAAGTTGGTTTGCTCATTCCCTAAATCTGCAAGGGTAATCCAAGGGCACTATGTAGGTTGGCTATATATACTTACATATTTTACATAACTATAATCAAAAGAAAAATATTTGAACAGTTATTTACATTATTAAATATATAATAAATTGCTCTTTATTGAGCAAAACTGTTTTTGGATATATCCTATAGGCCTGTTATACAGGGTCCTTGCAAGCTATTTCATGAACTCTACTGAACACATTTAGTAAATTATTAATCTCTAACAATGTTTTTGTTCACAAACTACAAACTCTGTTTACATACAAACACAATATATAAACAAAAAGTGTGAATACATTCTGTAAAGTAAAACAAAAGTTAAGCAATAGAATTTTATTGCATAGTTTAAAATAAAAAGAATATTGTACCCAGAAACTGCAAAAAAAGTCAATTTTTTTGCTGTGAAGTGTGAATAAGGAAACAAAAATTAGTCTATGACAGGTACAGTAGGTATAGTCCAAAATAGACAACTGTCATCCTGGGAAAATAAAAGCAACAACCAGTTTACTCAATCAATCATTCTCAGGAACCAGTACTCTCACTTCATCCTCCCTGGGAAATAAATAAAATTATCACACCCAGAAGAACTACTACATTTTTTTGATAAGTAAAATCATATTGACTTTGTAATGAGGAAAAGCTAGAACAGGAATTGTGCTTTTGATTTAAGTGATGAATGTTCTAAAATGAGACTGCCAGATGTTTTCTGATGAACTTGCACTTAAGGATGTGTTAGAGAGCGCTAAATAACCTGTAGATTGATGAATACTGTAAATCTACAGGTTATTAAAAAAATGACCGCTTTTGGAATTTACTTATCATGGTTGAAAACACCTTTCTGGATACACGCGGAAAACGGTGAGTAAATAACGCGATATTTGTCGGCTTTGTCAAGGGTTTGTGGTAAAGATGCTGTAGTTTGGGATGCAAATGTTATCAGGGCTCGGAGAAAATCGATTTGTTACTTTCGTCCCACGTTACTTTTATACATCAAAAGAAATCTCTCTTCATAATTAACTGGTATAGAAAAAACATTTTGTTTGTTTCACAACTCTTAAAAAACAATGGCCATTTACTCACTTAATTTCATATACCCATCAAGGAAGATGATAATGCTCTTCCCTCAGAACTGATTTATTTGCTAGGAAACATTTCTGATGAAAAAACAATATTTGAACTTTGTCTTAAATTGGATGGTGACATGGTGTACTTTTAAGATTTAAAAAAATTAATAACATTTTCTTATTACAATTTGTCAGAGTTACACTGTTCCTTCCTCCATTGGTTTTTGGAGGAAGGAATTGCCCTTTTATGTTGAATAAAAAAGCAATTAGCAACATGTTATAAAAGAAAGAAAAGCACGATAAAAAAACGTTTTGTTGGAAGTTGGATGCACAACATTTTCTGAAATTTTATGCTGTAGTGCTTCAAATTTGCAAAAAAAAAAAAAAAAAACATCTTATACATCAATGAACTAAAACAGACATTCTAGCGCCCTCATGAGGTCATATATCGCATTTTTACATTTAAGCATTTGTACACACCTCTATCCAAAGTGACTTACTATATTCAAGCTATACATCCAACAGTTTTATCAGTATTTGTGTTTCCTAGGAATCAAACCCATGGCCCATGCTTTGCACTGACAGAAAAATGTCAGTAAAAAAGGTTGTTAAAGGAATTACATTGCCTGTCATCTATTAAGCTAATGTCTCTTGAGTTAAGTGATAAGAGGAGGTAGCCTTTCAGAATTTGAAATATACATACATTTTTTATGTAATTGCGTTTACTCTTAAATGGCAAAATTAAGTGGGATACGATTTAGTAAGCTCTGCTGTAGGTGATTATTTATGGATTAGGTAAGCATGACCCTTTAGATATCGTTCTCCTCATTATGAAACTATTAAGCCATTAAAATATATTTTATGTTTTTGTTCTTTTAGGTTATTTATCATACATATGCAGCTGTCATGCAACTCATGTGCATGCAACTTTGCTGCCCCATGTCAAATGGGTCGGATGATTTTTCCATTGGTTTTTTTTATATATCTAAACACTATTTTTGATTATGCATTTATTCTGAAATCTTCGCTCTGCTGCAAACATGACCTCTTAAAATCCATTCTTAGGACAAAGTCTGCAATCAACAAACAGTTTCCTGCTTTGTCAATATGATCTGTGAACTTTCAGTTCATCCATTAATCCAAAAAATTCTCTGTATTTCACATATGATCTCTAATTACTTTATTATTTAACATCACATTCTCACATTAAAGTTCACATTTCTAAATCATTTTGCAATATTAAAAGAGTTATTGGAGTCCTTTGGTAACCAACCAAATATAGGGGAACTGAAGAATTTTGAAATCCCTAAATAAGCGATATGACTTTTGTCCACACAAAAAAAGAACACAGATCCACACATGCATATACCCTTTAAACCTCTCACACACTCTTGCACAGGCATACATAAACACACACCCACACACACTTACAAGGCATTGACCTCATACACTGATTAGGGCTCGCAGAAGTCGATCCCCGGAGAACCACTACCAGCATGAATCTCAAGCTGTGCTTACTGCTTCTCGTTCTCTGTGCTTTTGTTAGTTCTGCAGAGGTTTGTAAATCGCATATGTTACATATATAATTTCACGTGACTCTATTTTATCACTGCTGTGGACCAACATCAAATTTCAAAATCTAAAAACATTTGTAAGAACATTTAAAAAATTGTGGGATATTGTTTCTTTTTTCATCTGATTTTACATTTTAATTTGAAAATGAAGTAATGCACTTCTTAAGGTTCATCTTGTATTTGTAGAATGCCATATATATATATAAGACTATTTTCTAAGAAAGTTTCTTATGTTAATAGTTCAAGAAAGAAAATCATGGGCATAGGCATGAAGAGAAAGAAAATCGTGGGCATAAACATGAAGAGAAAGAACGTGGTAGACATGGTGAAGCTGGGAGTCACGAGAGACCTGGAAAAAGAGGAAAAGGAAGAGTAAAAGGTTAGTGGTCACCTTTTAACATTTAATATATTTATACATTTTTTATGTATTGTATTTATTTTTTGGAAATGTTTCCAGTTCAACCTGCGTATGTACTGTACTACTGATCTTTATAGTGAAACTATATGTGCTTCTCACAATAGCTTTGACTGCAGAGTATGCAACTTCTGACTCAGATGACGATGATGACCCAAATGACTGGCTTTTTGAACTCCAAGATATGAGAGGTATGGGTATCCCTTCCTAAATCTCTTCCTTCAATTGTGCATGAACAAATACCACACACCTATACGGTCCACATTGGTGCAAACTTATCTACATCTGCTCTGTTGTTTCTATCATGGGATCCGTTTTTTATCTTTCTGTGTCTTCAGAATCAGGACAACAGTTCACAATTTCACCTGCTTCTTAACAAATACTTACTTAATATTTAACAAATAATAATCAATGAATTTGGCTTGCTGTCCTTGAGGGAGAACCTCTGTCCCAAGGCTTGGCTACATCTCTGTCACCCCTGCTATTACAATTTCTTTTTATTCTAAAACCCAAATCAAACAGTTTTTTATTTTGATTTTTTTTCAGGAAAATGCACATCAAACCCATGTCAGAATGGCGGCACTTGTGAGCAAAAGAAAGAAAAATATAAATGCAAATGTACAGAAAACTTCAGAGGCAGGAGATGCGAGAGACGTAGGAGCACACTTCACACAATTTATATAGATCACTGAGATCAATTATGAGTGCCAAAAATTATTGAATGTTTGTTTTAGGGAAAAGTATTTGTTCAAGAGGAACCTGTGGGGTAGGACTGTGCCTTCTGACATCATCACCTCCCTACTATAAGTGCAAATGTATTCCACCTTTTGCACCACCAAACTGCAAAATACGTAAGACTTACAAGATTAAATAACAAAAATTTCATCAGTAAAATTTTCTTAACAATCATAAGCTTTTCTAGAATTGGGTTTAGAATTCTTAGACGATACAATAAACATAAATGCTACAAAACCTTAATCTTAATTATGTTTAAAAATCAAAGAAATTATTACAGTATGTTGTCTTTATATTTATTTGTCTATTCATTTATGTCTTTTTTATAGCATCTCCATGTACTCCAAACCCTTGTCAGAATAATGGCACATGTGTTAAAGATGAGGATGATTTTGACTGTGTCTGTGAAGGAGATTTCAAAGGAAAATACTGTCAAGTTGGTGAGCAATAATCTGTAACAATTACTTGCCCAGCAAGGTATTGTTTTGTACTGAGCCCCTAAGGTGACATTGGAGTAAAAAAAATCTAAAGTTATGTTTCATGTGCTCACGTGAAACTTTCATGTGCTCACGTGAAAACTTTACGTGCAGAATTTTGCATACTCACGTGAAATTTTCATGTGCTCACGCGAAAACTTTATGTGTAGAATTTTGCGTGCTCACGTGGAATTTTCATGTGCTCACGCGAAAATTTTATGTGCAGAATTTTGCGTGCTCGCGTGGAACTTTCATGTGCTCACGCGAAAACTTTATGTGCAGAATTTTGCGTGCTCATGTGAAACTTTCATGTGCTCATGCGAAAACTTTATGTGCAGAATTTTGCATACTCACATGCACACGCAAAACTTTATTTAATTTTTATTTAGTGTCTCCTTGGGGGCCCCATAGTACTGGGCTCGTTATAATTTAAGTTTAGCAAGTGAAACTATCGCATGCTCACGTGAAACTTTCCCGCGCGCAAGTGAAAACTAGTGAGCATTCGATAGTTTCACGTGAGCATGCGATAGTTTCACGTGAGCATGCGATAGTTTCACGTGAGCATGCGATAGTTTCACGTGAGCATGCGATAGTTTCACGTGAGCATGCGATAGTTTCACGTGAGCATGCGATAGTTTCACGTGAGCATGCGATAGTTTCACGTGAGCATGCGATAGTTTCACGTGAGCATGCGATAGTTTCACGTGAGCATGCGATAGTTTCACGTGAGCATGCGATAGTTTCACGTGAGCATGCGATAGTTTCACGTGAGCATGCGATAGTTTCACGTGAGCATGCGATAGTTTCACGTGAGCATGCGATAGTTTCACGTGAGCATGCGATAGTTTCACGTGAGCATGCGATAGTTTCACGTGAGCATGCGATAGTTTCACGTGAGCATGCGATAGTTTCACGTGAGCATGCGATAGTTTCACGTGAGCATGCGATAGTTTCACGTGAGCATGCGATAGTTTCACGTGAGCATGCGATAGTTTCACGTGAGCATGCGATAGTTTCACGTGAGCATGCGATAGTTTCACGTGAGCATGCGATAGTTTCACGTGAGCATGCGATAGTTTCACGTGAGCATGCGATAGTTTCACGTGAGCATGCGATAGTTTCACGTGAGCATGCGATAGTTTCACGTGAGCATGCGATAGTTTCACGTGAGCATGCGATAGTTTCACGTGAGCATGCGATAGCTTCACGTGAGCATGCGATAGCTTCACGTGAGCATGCGATAGCTTCACGTGAGCATGCGATAGCTTCACGTGAGCACACAAAACTAAACTTTATTTAATTTTTGCTCCATGTCTCCTTAGGGGCCCCACAGTACCAGGCTCTTTATAATTTAAGTTTAGCACGTGAAACTATCGCATGCTCACGTGAAACTTTCCCGCGCAAGTGAAAACTAGTGAGCATGCGATAGTTTCACGTGCACACGCGAAACTAACCTTTTTTTAATTTTTGCTCCATGTCTCCTTAGGGGCTCTGTAGTACCGTGCTCTTTATAATTTAAATCTAAAAAGCAATGAGGTACTGTATTTAATCAAATTTTGAATTTTTTTGGGACCTTTTAGATAATTTTTTTTTCTACATGATTTTTTTTAAACTAGATTTTTCACTTTTCAATGATGTTTTGATTTACTAAATGTATTAATTTATTTTCTTTTATTTATAAAAACATAACATAAATAAACATATTTTAAGTCAATGTTTCATTTTACATAATATATCAAGACTTTTACTTTGCTTGTTTTTTGTTAGTTTGACAGACAGTCATTCGGGTCTAAATAGTCTTCTTATGTAATTTTCTGCACTGTAAAAATGCAGCATTAAGTCTTTTCAACCTAGTTTTTTAATTTTTGGTAAGTTGACATAACTTTGAAAATCAAGTTAAAATGGCTTAACTTAATAGTTTGAGTTAATAATAAAATATATATGTTGATGTGACATAATTTTTTTAAAGTATGCTGTATGATTTTCTGTTGACATGCAGCATTTTTGTCAAATCATCATATATTTTTATGTTACTTTAACTGTCAGCTTGATTTTATAAGTTATGTCAACTTCTCACAAGCCAAAACTTAAAATAATATGTTGAATTACAGTGTGACAAAAATGAGGAACTGTAATTTATGTGTACAATGTGTAATATATCTATAATATGTAATATATAGACTCAAAAGACTGCTATACGGGGGATGGTGAGTCATACAGAGGCAAGGTTTCAGAGACAGAAAATGGGGACGAGTGTCTGTCACGGTTTATGAATACATTGTTTCCTTCTGATTCACATGGCTGTGTTGTGTAGAGGTGTGTGTGTGTGTGGGTGTGTTTGGCACTTACCTCCAGCGCACCTGATGATCATCACTCGCTCCAGCTGCAGCTCATTGACTCACCTATTTATACTCACCCAGTTCTCGTGTTCTTTGTCAGATCGTTCTGGATGTTCTGGATGTCAGTGAGGTCTCGTGCTGTGTGTTCCTGTCTGCCGTGTTCCTGCTCTCGTGTTCGTGATCGTGTTTTGGATTTTGGATTTGGATTATCACAGACTGGAGTTCACTGTTTTCACGCTGGCCACCTCAACTGCCTGTGTCACCCGCTCAGCTGTTTGCATTTATCATATTACCCTGTTTACAATAAAACTCTTAACTTGCATTTGCTTCCTCTCGTGTTTCGTAACAGAACGATCTGACCACATCATGGAAGCAGCGAGTTCTAATATTACATCCATGGAGGAGTTCTTTAATCGCAGCAACCGACGTATGGAGTCTCAGGAACGTAATCTTTGTGAGACTGGTCGCGCTGTTCAAGCGTTGGTGGCACAGGTATCGGAGCTCACCCAACAATTTCAACAACTTCAGATGCCCACTGCGCCGCCCACACCGCCTGTTCAACCCATACCACCGGATAACAACACGTCCTCGGAGCCCCGCCTACCGGTTCCTGAATCTTACGCTGGTGAGCCGAATTTTTGTAGAGCATTTTTAACACGTTGCTCAATGCATTTCTCTTTGCAACCTAGAACCTTCAACAATGAACAAACCAAGGTGGCGTTTGTTTTAACCCTTTTGACGGGAAAGGCGGCGCTCTGGGGAACGGCGGTGTGGGAAAACCAAGATCCATGCTGCGCCTCATTCCAGACACTTTCAGCGGAGATGAAGCGAGTCTTCGATCGAGCTCTCGCTGGTAGGGAAGCGGCTCGTCTACTGGCGGAGTTGAAGCAAGGAGAGAGGTCAGTTTCTGATTATTCGATTGAGTTCAGAACGCTTGCTACCGAGTGTCAATGGAATGAGGAGGCGCAGTGGGACATGTTCCTGCATGGGTTGGCTGATCGCGTTTTGCCTACAACTGTCCAGTAAAAGGCCCAGCCCGGTAGTAAGTTCGAGGCTACTATCGGGCGGGGTCTCAGCCGAAAAGTCCTCATCTACATCTACGCTCCTCCCGGTGAGACTGAGGTGGTCAGCACATCATCATGATTGTCAAGCACTGGTGGATTCAGGGGCAGAAGGTAATTTCATGGACCATTCATTCGCTGTCAAACACCAGATTCCCTTCAGACCTCTTTCACGTCAGATTTCAGTTCATGCACTCAACGGACAAGATCTTCCCACCATTGTTTCTGTCACTGAGAATCTCACACTCATCACCTCGGGCAACCACACTGAAACTATTTCATTTTACATTCTGGACACACCTCTGGCTCCTGTTGTACTCGGACATCCCTGGCTAACATTACACAACCCCAAAGTGGACTGGCAAACTAATTCAGTGTGTGCTTGGAGTGTAAAGTGTCATGAGTCTTGTCTTGTTTCTGCTTGTTCGTCTGTGCCTTTGTCTGTGTTTCAGGAGGAGGCAGTGGATTTATCTAACGTGCCCGCAGAGTACCATGACCTGAAGGAAGTGTTCAGTAAGTCGCGGGCTGCTTCTCTTCCTCCGCATCGTCCCTATGACTGTGCTATAGAATTAATGTCAGGTAAGTCTCCGCCTAAAGGCAAGTTATATTCGCTTTCGATTCCCGAAAGGGAGGCTATGGAGAAATACATTTCTGATTCTCTAGCAAACGGGTTCATCCACCCTTCCTCTTCTCCAGCAGGGGCGGGGTTCTTTTTTGTGGGGAAGAAAGATGGTTCTCTGCGACCTTGTATTGATTACCGAGGGCTGAACAACATCACGGTTAAGAATACTTATCCTTTGCCGTTGATGTCTTCAGCTTTTGAGAGGTTGCAGGGAGCATCCATTTTCACAAAATTGGATTTACGTAACGCTTATCATTTGGTCCGCATTAGGGAGGGGGATGAATGGAAAACTGCTTTTAACACCCCTAGAGGCCATTTTGAATATTTAGTGATGCCCTTCGGGCTATCTAATTCGCCGGCAGTTTTCCAAGCACTCGTCAATGATGTGTTGCGAGATATGGTTGACCAGTTCATATATGTCTACCTGGATGACATATTGATTTTTTCTTCATCTCTCCAGGAACATGTGCAACACGTCAGACGAGTGCTTCAGAGGTTGCTAGAGAATGGGCTTTTTGTCAAGGCGGAGAAATGCGAGTTTCATGCACAGTCCGTACCATTTTTGGGGTACATCATCTCTACTGAGGGAGTGCGTATGGATCCTGAAAGGGTTAAGGCTGTGGTAAATTGGCCAAGTCCAGATTCCCGTAAGGCCCTGCAAAGGTTTCTGGGTTCGCCAATTTTTACCGGCGTTTTATTCGCAATTTCAGCCAACTAGCCGCGCCTCTGACCGCCTTGACCTCTCCACGAACTACGTTCAGGTGGTCAGACGTAGCTGAAGCTGCGTTTGCCAAACTGAAAGGTTGCTTCGTTTCAGCCCCTATTCTCATTTCCCCTGATCCTTCACGTCAGTTCGTGGTCGTGGTCGATGCGTCAGAGGTGGGGGTAGGAGCAGTGTTATCCCAACGCTCTTCCTCAGATGACAAGATGCACCCTTGCGCGTTTTTTTCACATCGATTGTCCCCCGCGGAACGTAATTACGATATTGGTAATAGAGAGTTGCTGGCAGTCAAGTTAGCATTGGAAGAATGGCGCCACTGGTTAGAGGGTTCCGGGGTACCTTTTATTGTTTGGACCGATCATAAGAACTTGGAATATATTAGAACTGCTAAAAGACTGAATTCCAGGCAGGCTCGGTGGGCACTTTTTTTTCTGTCGTTTTGACTTTTCTCTCTCGTATCGTCCGGGTTCCAAAAACATCAAACCCGATTCTTTGTCACGCATTTTTGATCGTTCCGAACGCCTGTCTACTCCCGAGTGTATTTTACCGGAGAAGATAGTTATCTCCGCTCTCGTATGGGAGGTCGAATCGAGAGTCAAAGCGGCTCTAGAAGGGGTAACGCCTCCGGTCGGGTGTCCACCGAACCGTTTATTTGTGCCGGAGAGGTTAAGGTCCAATGTTATTCAGTGGGGTCATTGTTCCAATATTGCTTGTCATCCCGGAGTAAGTCGAACCAGATTTTTGGTCAAGCAACGATTCTGGTGGCCACGTATGGCTCGGGACATTCACAGTTTTGTTTTGGCTTGTTCGGTTTGTGCCAGTGGTAAGACTTCCAATCGTCCTCCTGATGGGTTACTTCAACCGCTGCCTGTCCCTTCGAGACCCTGGTCCCATATCGCTCTAGATTTTGTTACCGCCCTCCCAGGGCAACACGGTTGTTTTGACCGTGGTGGACCGATTCTCGAAGGCGACTCATTTCATTCCCTTGCCCAAATTACCGTCAGCCAAGGAGACAGCGGTGATTGTCGTAAACCACGTCTTTCGCTTACATGGCCTCCCGACAGACGTGGTTTCCGACAGGGGTCCCCAGTTCGTGTCCAAATTTTGGCGTGAGTTTTGTAAATTACTAGGGGCGACTGTTAGTCTTTCCTCAGGGTTTCATCCCCAGACCAATGGTCAAACCGAGAGAGCCAACCAAGATTTGGAGAGAGTGTTGCGATGTCTGGTTTCCAAGAATCCTTCATCCTGGAGTCAACAGCTCTCTATGGTGGAGTACGCCCACAATTCTTTACCGGTATCATCTACGGGCCTATCGCCGTTTCAGTGTAGTGTAGGTTACCAACCACCTGTTTTTCCCAGTCTGGAATCCGAAGTCACGGTCCCCTCTGCTCACGCATTTGTTCAGAGGTGTCGTCGCACCTGGACTAGAACCCGTGAGGTGTTACTCCAGGTGCGGGAGCGCACCAAGGCCAAAGCCGATCGCCACCGGTCTAGGCCTCCGAGATACGTCGTTGGTCAAAGAGTGTGGCTTTCTACCAAGAATATTACTCTCCGATCCGTATCTAATAAGTTAGCTCCCAAATTCATTGGCCCGTTCAAGGTCACTAAAATCATTAATCCAGTGACTGTCCGCCTTAGTCTTCCTCCTGCGTACAGGAGAGTTCATCCCGCCTTTCATATTTCCAAGACTAAACCTGTGTTTTTGTCACGCCTTAATCCGCCTGCCCCGGTTCCCCCCCGCCTCGTCTCGTAGATGGGGTAACCACGTATTCGGTAAATCGTATTCTGGACTCTCGGCGGAGGGGACGCGGATTTCAGTACTTGGTGGATTGGGAAGGTTACGGTCCGGAGGAGAGAAGTTGGGTTCCTGCTCGGGACATATTGGATCACTCTCTTATCGAGGAATTCAATCGACAGGTAAAGGAGTCTGGGAACGCCAGGCGGCGTTCCTAGGAGGAGGGGTACTGTCACGGTTTATGAATACATTGTTTCCTTCTGATTCACATGGCTGTGTTGTGTAGTGGTGTGTGTGTGTGTGGGTGTGTTTGGCACTTACCTCCAGCGCACCTGATGATCATCACTCGCTCCAGCTGCAGCTCATTGACTCACCTATTTATACTCACTCAGTTCTCGTGTTCTTTGTCAGATCGTTCTGGATGTTCTGGATGTCAGTGAGGTCTCGTGCTGTGTGTTCCTGTCTGCCGTGTTCCTGCTCTCGTGTTCGTGATCGTGTTTTGGATTTTGGATTTGGATTATCACAGACTGGAGTTCACTGTTTTCACGCTGGCCACCTCAACTGCCTGTGTCACCCGCTCAGCTGTTTGCATTTATCATATTACCCTGTTTACAATAAAACTCTTAACTTGCATTTGCTTCCTCTCGTGTTTCGTAACAGTGTCTCGACTGGAACTCAGACTTTGTTCTGGATAAAAGATCTTTTCCTGTGACTGCATTTGGGGCTAGTGAAAGCCTGGGACCCCATAACTACTGCAGGTTATAAACAACCCACACATACACAAAAAAAAAAATAAAACATATGCCATGATCCCACAAACACATACAGAGGTATAACCTCACATTTAAAAACATGTGTGACCCTGTCAGTAAAATCCAGACTAAAGCCTTACATATTTTAATTATGAGATATGCAGCATCAAAGTATGATTTTAATCATTGATTTCTCCTTCATTTCAATCTTTGACATTTACAGGAAATATTAAAGATATCAAGGTTATATCTTCACAAAATGTTCTTTGCATTATGCAAAATGATTTTATATGGAAACAGTAAATCACAAAATAAGACTTTAGCTGGGTTTTCATAAACATATATGCAAATATTCACAGTTGCTTGCACACAGATCTAAGTTTATCCAAGCTAAGGTTTAGTCTAAAAATTTGCTTATACATAACTAAAACCAATTATAATGATTGATATGCCCCTGCTAAAATTCTTACATTTATAAAGTCAGTGTGTTTCTGTTTGTATCACAGAAACCCTGATGGAGATCAGAAGCCATGGTGCTTTATTAAGAAAGACAAGAGACTCAGATGGGATTATTGTGTATCAAAAAATGTAGTAAGTCTAGTAAGACGAGATGGATGACAAATCAACACACACACACACACACACACACACACACACACACACACACACACACACACACACACACACACACACACACACACACACACACACACAAAATGACAAAAATAAATACAAAATCATATCATTGACCCATTTCTGACCCAGCAGATATGATCTAATACTGCCAAACTTGCATGCCATTTTATTTCACTATATTTATTGCTACAATGCAGCTACCACAGATTTTGTACTTTTTTCACAAAAACAAATACCACAGATGTGCTCCCCACAACCTTTGTACCTCCCACCACAGTTGCAACCAAGCTGCATTCTAAACTAAAACAATCTCCTATCAGAACAAAGATGCCACCTAGAAGAGGTAACACTTCCCAATAGATTACTCCTACTATGTTTGATACATTTACTCACATTATGTACTTTTCTCACCTGTCACCTGTCACAGTTGTGCCCACCACCTCTAAGCCTCGCGTCACTCAGAGTGTAACTTCATCCAAAGGAATTGTTCGTCCTACTACACATCGTCCATCACCCACATCATGGGGAAACGCTGCTCGTCCGTCACCCACATCATCTGGGAATGCTGCTCGTCCACCACTAATATCATCTGGAAACACTATTTCAACAGTCAAGGATTTTCTTACCTGTGGTAAACCAGAACCGAAGAAGCAAATGAATCGAATCTATGGAGGCCTTAAAGCCATTCCTGGTGCCCATCCTTGGCAAGTGTCAGTGCAGGCCAAAGCTAAGGCATCCATCTCCTTCTTTAGACACATCTGTGGAGGTACTCTCATCAAACCATGCTGGGTACTGACAGCGGCCCACTGCATGTAAGTAGAGTTTACTAATACTGTCTTTAAATAATACTAGTTTTATAATTTCACATTAAAACTGTAATGAACATTTGTTTGTTTTATTTTTTGTGCATTGACCATAAGTTTGAATATAATGTTTTGGCGGGAGGACTCAATCTGGGACTAAATGATCCACCACATCAGAGTTTGCAAGTGGAGAAAGTTATTGTCCATGAGCAATACAGGGCTGCCCCAAGCGTTGTCTACAATGATATCGGTGATTGTTGCAATGACTGTTTATTGCTGATTCCGTTTGTTTCAGATATCATTTCTTTATATGTTTCAGTAGTTTATGGCATTTTTATTTTTAAGTTCTTGGTTTCAAAATCTGTATATGTACTACAGCAACTGGAAAGCATCAACCTAATCTCACGGCAGTGTAACTATTTTATGAGGTGGCTAATTCATATGAATTAGTATTCACGTATTAGGATGATGATCTGCTTTTGCCCCATTGACATTGGGCTTATAGGTGAGGATATGGGAGGAGCTTCATTTTTTTCTGACAATTATACGTTTTCACCGATGAGCAACCTTCTGATCTCTGATGAACCCAATAGACCCCTTCACGGTTCACGTCACAGGTGGTTCCCACTGCGCATGTCGGGGTCGGAAAGCCATTACAGCAGATTGAGTTGCGTATTTTTCGGTATCGTCAAAAATGCCTACTTACATCGTGGGTTGTGAAAATCGCACCAGGTCTTCCATTAAGTTTTCGCGATTCATGCAGAATCTCAAAAACAAAAAAATACAACATCTGCGGCTGCAAGCAATTAACGTGCAGTTTGGAACAATGTTCACCCAAAACTAAATTTTATTTTGTCATGATATGAAGGTGAGTAAATGATAAAAGATCATTCATGTTTGGGTGGAATATTCCTTTAATGTTGACATTTTAAAGTTAATAATAAAGCAGTTGACAATAAGAATGACAATATCATTCTTACAATATAATTTCTATCTCTCTCTGACAGGGTGACTCCGGTGGACCTCTCACTTGTGAGAGGAATCAAACACATTATATATATGGCGTAGTAAGCTGGGGGGACAGCTGTGGAGAGGAGGGCAAGCCTGGGGTCTATACCAAAGTCATTAAATATGTGGACTGGATTAATAAAAAAATCGCTGGAAACTAACAGTTAACTGATGCAATAATTTGTTCTTATGTACACTGATATACCTGACATGCTTTGAGCATACAGAGCACGCATTTTATTAAATCATTTAAGATTCTTCATATGATTCCTATGAATTAATAAAATCTGTGTGTGATTATGGACCATGCTCATTAAGTTTTGTAAAACGTGAAGAGAAAATATTTACTCTGTTTGTACAATCCCATTCCAGCAGTTTGAACCTCTACAAAAATTAACAATGGTATTAGTACAATTAAAACTATGGTTATTAAAGTTGTCAAACCATGTGACCACACCATAAATTTACAATAGGTTCCCATAGGCATGGCTTTTGTAGTATAGCCATGTTTTTTTCAAATGTTAATCAATACGCCAAAAAACATACCTACTCGTAATAATAAATTATGTGCAAGCAGTCACTATTCAAATATCTTACAGCTATATTGCTTTTTGCCCTGCTTAGCTACATTATCCACTTAATACCATGATGATGGATAAAATCATGCCTGTTGTAACACTTAACAGTGTTATTTTTATATATAAAAAGATTTTCTGGTTTAGAGTGCTGTTTAAATGAACCAAATACTGCATTAAAAAGTTTCGGTAACACTTTACTTAAAGGGGTGCTCACAAGACCGACATGACACCCTCACAACCATGACATGACTCGTGTCATGAACATGAAGGAGATTTCTGTCATTAAATCTCATTTGTTCAATTATGTGATTTTTAATGCAAAGATGACATTGTTTGAATTGTCTTTGTTATGACAACTTGACCTAAACCAATATATCATAACTTGTCATAAATCAGTCATAAACATGACATAGCAGAATAATTATCAAACTTACCTAGCTTTATGGGTTAACATTACATTAAACTGTCATTTAAATGTCATTAAGTGTTAATATTTTGTCAAATACTTTTATATACCTTAACAAAATGCAACAGACACGTCAAAATATTATACTTAACTTTATGTATGTGTACAATACATAAAAACGGACAACTAACAGAACATGTTCTTCAAAATATTTAATCAATTAAATTTAATGTTATTAACTTTGCAGCAATATGGACCCAACGCTGCATGGCTTAACCATTATTGTACTGTTTTCATTTAATTTTAGGTGAATCGGTCTCCAAATGCAATAAAGTATCATTTTATCAATTTATAATTATTAAACACATGTGAGAAAAACATAATGAACTGAAGAATATTCATGATGTTGTTATAAAACCATTAACACTTAATGACATTTTAATGACAAATTATATTTGTGCCACGGTAGTTGAGGTCAAGAAAAATATTGATGATGTGTTATAAAACTATATGACAGGCTATAAACACTTAATGACATTTTAATGACAAATTCAATTTGTATCACTAAAAATGGTCACTTATGTTGTTTGATAATGTCAAGTAAAGTTGTCATGACAAGTTATGATGTATTGGTTATTGTCAAGTTGTCATAACAAAAACATCTCAAACAATGTCATCTTTGCATTAAAAATGACATAATTGAACGAATCTCACTTAATGACAGTTGTCATAAATGTGCATAAAATCTCCTTCATGTTCATAGTACATGTCATGATTATGAATGTGTCATGTCTTGTGAACACCCCTTCAAGTAAAGTGTTACCAAAGTTTCTTATGAAAAAAAGAAATGTTACAACACAGCTATAGCAAAGCTAAACAAATAGTATAACTGTAATTTTCACTTCTGGCAAACAAACAAACCAAGTTACTCAGAAATGTAATTGTGAAAGCAGACAAACTTGTGCAACAGTAACAACTACAGTACTTCTACACACGTACATAAGAAATAACCCATGCCGTATTTAAAAAATGTTATGATTGACAGATTTTAATAGGTTTCGAGTTTGTCCCCTGAAGATCGTGACCTGGACACAGAGCCAAATGTAGTGCATCTGTAAATGTTCCAGTACAGAATGAGTACAGTGGTGTCATGCTATCCACTCCTAAAAATGTCACCAGACCTCCATAAAAGCTGCAGAGAATCCCTATCCGCCGAAAGCATGTTGAAATGGGTAAAGGATGGGCGGTACCTCCATGCCAGGCATTGTAGTCTCCATCAAAATACTCCAGACACCAGGAATCAGCATGTCGGCCTAACCAGCAGTCCTCCTTTTGACCTTTTCTTGAGATGGAAGGGTAGGTGAGACCCAGCTCCCAGTATAACTTCTCACTAACATCGATCTCCCAATAATGGCGACCTGAGTCCCAGCTCTGAAGGCTAAGGACGTTAAGGGTTGTGTCAAAGCGTCCCTTGTCCTCGGGGACATCCTGCCATACATCTGTAAAAGTGGCACAGTCCCCTGCAGATGAAATAATCAGCTTTGGGTGGGCAGTGGTCGGATCTAAGATCACTTCTGTGGAATCTGCACAATTAAGATGGGATGAAAGGAATTAAAACCTGTTTTACCTGCAAGAATGCTTTTATATTGCATATAACACATACTGAAACCTGCTGCTTTGTGCCTAATGTAAAATCACCTGGCTGATTTTTGTGAAAATGCACCTCACTTCCACTTTTTTTCGACTGCTTACATGTTTTGGTCATTTGTGACTCTGCCTGTGAAAACCCAGCTAAAGTAATTTTTATATAAAAACATCCTACACAATGTATTGGTTTATGTCAAGTTGTTGTCATAACATGTCATGATTATGAAGGTGCCATGTCAGTCTTATGAACACCCCTTCAAGTATATCTTTAATACTGACTAAGTAAGGCCATGTTAAAGATTGAAAATAAAGTGAAAGCAGTAAGTAAAACACATGGATTTCACAGGCGACTGCTTATATATATGCTTAAAAATTATCGACAGGACCAGATGAGCAGTTTCCAGGACAGGGTTTTAGAATCCAGGACTACGCCTTAGTTACAGTGAGGAAAATAAGTATTTGAACACCCTGCTATTTTGCAAGTTATCCCACTTAGAAATCATGGAGGGGTCTGAAATTGTCATCGTAGGTGCATGTCCACTGTAAGAGACATACTCTAAAATAAAAAAATCCAGAAATCACAATGTATGATTTTATAACTATTTATTTGTATGATACAGCTGCAAATAAGTATTTGAACTTGAGAAAGTCAATGTTAATATTTGGTACAGTACCCTTTGCTTGCAATTACAGAGGTCAACTTTCCTGTAGTTTTTCACCAGGTTTGCACACACTGCAGGGGGGATTTTGGACCACTCCTCTACACAGATCTTCTCTAGATCAGTCAGGTTTCTGGCCTCTTGCTCAGAAACATAGAGATTGAGCTCCCTCCAAAGATTTTCTATTGGGTTTAGGTCTGGAGACTGGCTAGGCCACGCCAGAACCTTGATATGCTTCTTACAGAGTCACTCCTTGGTTATCCTTGCTGTGTGCTTCGGGTGGATGTGTTGGAAGACCCAGCCTCGACCCATCTTCAATGCTCTAACTGAGGGAAGAAGGTTGTTCCCCAAAATCTCGCAATACAATGCCCTGATCATCCTCTCCTCAATACAGTGCAGGCGCCCTGTCCCATGTGCAGAAAAACACCCCCAAAGCATGATGCTACCTCCCCCATGCTTCACAGTAGGGATGGTGTTCTTTGAATGGTACTCATCATTCTTCTTCCCCCAAACACATTTAGTGGAATTATGACCAAAAAGTTCTGTTTTGGTCTCATCTGACCACATGACTTTCTCCCATGACTCCTCTGGTTTGGCAAACTTAAGACAGGCCTGGACATGTGCTGGTTTAAGCAGGGGAACCTTCTGTGCCATGCATGATTTCAAACCATGATGTCTTATTGTATTACCAACAGTATCCTTGGAAATGGTGGTCATAGCTCTTTTCAGGTCTTTGACCAGCTCCTCCTGTGTAGTTCTGGGCTGATTTCTCACCTTTCATAGGATCATTGAGTCCGAGGGAGATTGAGAGTCATGTTTAGCTTCTTCCATTTTCTTATGATTGCTCCAACAGTGGACCTTTTTTCACCAAGCTGCTTGGCAATTTCCCCGTAGCCCTTTCCAGCCTTGTGGAGTAGTACAATTTTGTCCCTAGTGTCTTTGGACAGCTCTTTGGTTTTGGCCATGTTAGTAGTTGGATTCTTACTGATAGTATGGGGTGGACAGGTGTCTTTATGCAGCTAACGATCTCAAACACGTGCATCTAATGTAGGATAATAAATGGAGTGGAGGCGGACATTTTAAAGGCCGACTAACAGGTCTTTGAGTGTCAGAATTCTAGCTGATAGACAGGTGTTCAAATATTTATTTGCAGCTTTATCATACAAATAAATAGTAAAAAAAATAATCATACATTGTGATTTCTGGATTTTTTTTATTGACATGCACCTACGATGACAATTTCAGACCCATCCATGATTTCTAAGTGGGAGAACTTGCAAAATATCAGGGTGTATGTACTGTATATTAGGACATTTAAGTAGTTTTTACGACCTAAGACCAAACAATGGCACTGATATATGTTAAGATATGTTAGTGCAAGATGTTCCTAAATTAAGACAGGTCAAACATTTATTCTAGTCTGGGACTCGGATAAGCCCTGTCCTATATGTGTTATGCACAACAACTCACAGGTCTTCAGCAACCTCTTAGCAATAGGTATCTGAGAACGGATAAACAGCAGTAGATTGTTGGTTAGGCCCAGTAGCTGATCTGCTTTTGCCTCATCAAGCTTTACCAGACCTGGGTCTGTCGTTCTTAGCAGTTCTTGTACCCTGCCAATAAAACAGAGATCAGCACTGCAAATAATACCTACCTCTATATATTAAAAAGAAGTTCTACATATAATCTGTGGATTTTCCCAAATCATTTATATATTATTCAGAATTATTCAGCACAAAAGAATAAAAACAAACTTAAAAAGCCTACAAGCCAGCAAGCTTGTGCAGTTTTTCATAACTACAAATAAACATGATCTCTTATGAACAAGATTAATGCCAATAGATAAGTAAGATGTGCTGTCAGTCAAAGCATGGTCATAAAACAATTTTCTCTTTGATTGATTTCCAGTTTAAACAAATTAATATCAGTATTAAAGTCAAGTAAGTGTGAAAAATGTAAGTATGTATGAAGCATGCACTGAAAGGCTTGCTTTGATATTTTGATTGACAGCCATAGTCATCATTTACCTTTAGTGCATAATAAATGGCAGCTTGGAAATTTAGCTATAATCCCAAAGTCTAAATGAATAGGCTTTTTTGCAAGGGAACCAGTATCCCGCTTACTTCCGGGTTAGTCTACAAAAATACTCATCCCTGCGGCACTCACAGATGGCTTTAAGAGGGCTTCTAAATATACATACCTGTTGTCAAACATTGTGACTTATAATAGAGAAGAAGAAAAGGTAACTATAGTGAGACTGTATTGCCACGGTTAAGAATGTAAGCTGAGTAACATAAATTTTGTGATCACAGCTGATTGGCTGAGAGTCAATGCCATTCATATGTTTAGTTTATTTAAATACGTGAGAACAGTAGTTGTGTGTGATGGATTCTCTCTTCTAAAAGCTCACCCTTTCAACAGGCTTTAAGCCATTGTCCATCAGTCCTTGATTTAGTTGCAATTCAATGTCTTTGAGAAGGACACAGTTTGTATCAATGAGATCGTCCAGTGCATGAACTGTAGCCGTCTCCTCTATCTCCAGCAGAGATAAAGTGATCCTACAGTCCTCCTCCAGAACTCTCTGCATCTCTTTATACTTCTTCATTGTGTTTTCTCTCATCACTAAGGATTTTGACTGAGGGAGATGAAGAAATTATTAATGGTCATTTTTATTGTCTTAAATGTAAATTTCTTTAATCATTCGTGCAATTCAAAAATTATTTTTTGTAAACCACAACAATACAAATAATACAAAATAACAATGAACTTACCTTGATTTCATTTTGCTTGTCATTCAGTTTCTTTAGTCTATATTTGATCAACTCCTTTTGTCTAATCAGATGATCCTGGATATTGTGTTGCTCCATGTCTTGTTTGGGAAGAGAAACAACACATGACACAAGATACAGGAGGGTACAACTAGATTTATACGAATTATAGGAAATAAAATGACAGCAGAACTTACCTTAAACTGAGCCTTTGCGTCAACTCCCCAAACTGTCAGTGTGACAGAGGATCTGTGAAGGACATCCTTATGTTGCTAACACAAAGCCTTTGGGAATAATCTACTAGTAGATCTCCCATCAGGAGAGAGAGAGAGAGAGAGAGAGAGAGAGAGAGAGAGAGAGAGAGTTTAAAGAGCTGAGAGTGAAAGAAGATCACATGTGTGGCTACATAGTAGCACAATCCTGCCATAGATGAATGCCATTCATCTTGACTTATCACTATGACGCATATGTCACTTTAGTGCATGCCACCTGTGCAATCTTATACTGGCTCCTCTCTAAGCTATATTAAGAGGTGGTATTTGAAGTAAAGAATTGTGAGACATTTTCCCAAGTGGATTTATAGCAATCAGGCTTTGTTATACAGTCCATGTGCACGCCACAATTTGGCTGTTAATGGTTTCAGTGGAGTATAAGTGGATTCTGGGAAAAGAATGACAAGGTCAGTTATATGGGCTTCATGCAGTTGCACAGAGGTTAGATGGAATTTTAGGACAGTGAGAAGAAGAGAAGTGGATGACAAGGTTCTGGGCTGCGTTTCCCGACAACGTTCTCTCTTAGCGCGCTACGAAGACTCTTAAGTTAAACCTTAACTACAGGTTTACCTTTTCTAGGCGTGTTTCCCGAACTGTACCTTAGCGGGTTTCTTAAGGTATACTTTCTTACGTACGACGTTACCAGGTGCTGTCCATGGCGATGGTGCTGAATAGGTTGATATCGATTGCTCGACAATCAATTGTTCACTTTATGTAATAGGTACTTCGCTGCGTTATCAGAGAGCGGTGTTATTTATTAAAGAAACATTTCAGAAATAGTTCAAGTTACATTTATTAGGAATATCTGGTAAAAATATTTCAAATTGCAAACAACTAAATATAAACCTTGTATATTTTATTTTATATCAAACCCGTGCAAAACTCGCAACTTCATGTCCAAAAGTATAATGCATAAACTGCTCCAATGCATCCATTATTCCTTCACTTTAAAGGATAATTTATATTAGGGGTTCCCAATAAATGCATTGCACAGGGAAATAAGGTGGGTCGTGCAAGTCACCTGGCTTGGCATTACACTTAAAATATAGAAAAACAAATTGTTGTTCATTAGTTCACGCGTTTATGTGTTTGGACACATAAAGATTTAACGGATATGAAATGCACAAATAAAATAGTAAGATTCGCTGTATAGCTGCCTGCCATAGTTTCACCAACTCCTCCACCCAAAATCTTTTTTTAATAGTTTCTTTAGCCTGTAATAATAGTTCACAGCTGATGTTCCTTTGGAAAAAAATATTAAAAATCTAACAACCATCAGTGTAATAATGTCTAATTATGTGAATGTTTTATTCTTTACATAAATAAAAAATGCCTAATTTAATAACACGGAGTGTACTTCAACTTTTTTTTAAACAGATATTTAGTTATTTAGACTGCAATCTACACAAGCTTTTATCACAGTCATGGCCCCTAGCGGAGTCAAGTGGGATAAGGTATAGCTAAGATTGCTCCAGACCAACCTTCCGAACGAACGACTTACAGAAGATAGTCTAGTAGCCAGCCCATAGAGCCCCATTGTGAACCCGGAAATGTTGAGTGCACCGGGGTTTTGTTGCGTGAATGGGAAGTGTGGGTCCCCAGCGTGCAGAGGCTGCCGGATGCTGGTTTGCATGTGTTGAGCAATTTGCATAATTAGCATAATTAGCAATATTAGCTTAATTGTCCATTTTGGTCACATATTTTGCACTGTATGGTCAATTTCTACAATATGTAAGTGGTTTTAGAGGTTTTAGAGGATTCTGATTTCATTTCTGCCACTTTCAGACTTCAAAATGGTAATTGTATAACAGATTTGGATTAATTTAGACACTTTTTTATTAATTCCGAACAAAATTTTAGGTTATTTTTATGGTAAACACTATATTCTCACATTTCAGAATTACAAGAACTCATGCTCTTTGATGTGAATGTTGATAACCTCAATATGTTTACATTTCTTGAGGTCTGGTCATGTTTTTATGCAAATAAGCTGTTGCAGTGAGCTGTTGTATATAAAATAAGTATGTTGTGAAGCAAAGGAGCATAGTCTATTTTTAAAGTCGAAATTATCCTTGCCGATATTTTTATATTCTTATATCATATTTATGTTTTCACATTAAGATAAAAAGTTATAATGAGTTATAATGACAGTTTTGTTCAGTACATTGTGAATTTCTATTCAGATCCATTTTGTGAGTGAATCTGGTGTTCAAAAATTAGTTACCATTATTAAAAAAAATTGTATTCTTTTTTTAAATTCAGGCTTCTTGTGATTTGATCAGGAATGGATTAAAAACATTTGATATTCAGTGTTCTTGCTGCTTTCTCAAGTTGTTGTGTAGTATTAATTTAACCATTCGGATCTAGGTTTAAAGGACAAGTTCGGTATTTTACACCTAAAGCCCTGTTCTCAGACTGTTCACGATGAA